>NW_025047891.1:117500-132500 GCF_018831695.1 Puntigrus tetrazona
GTTATTCCTTATTATTTGATTCATGAATATACGGCTGCGTCGCTCCTCTGGAAAATCACTGAACACTAGGGGTGTGAAAACTTGAGAAAACTTTGTGTCTTTTAATTATAAACATTTAATCAATACAGTGAACTAATCTAGGACTGTAACTAGGATTCTTTGGGTGAATCTGTTTTAGTAAAACAGGCCTAACTTGGTAACTTTGGTGTGATTAATAAGGAAGTAATGATTTGTCTCGCCGTTATAGTGCATTATGTATTATAACAAAAACCTGCGGCATGGAGACGCTTCACTTTACAGCGCCATCATTTAATTCCATATATATTTTAATATCTGGCCTCATGCACGCTCAGAAACGTTTGAAATCGATGTATAATACATGGGATATATTAAAAGGAGGTTTATGTATTCTGTGTCGGCAAACGTTTATAAAAGGATTTCCGTTTCAAATATAGTGAGTTTTCTGATCCACGTTCAGAAAGTTGAATCCATGGCGCATGCTTTTTTTTTTTTTTTTTAAATGCATGATTTTTTTCAGAGCCAAATGCTGCAGAGACACCCGAGAGCCGGCGCGGAAAACTTCAAGCCCTGATGAATTATTAAGAAGAGTTCTTGAACTTGAAAAGTTCACTCAGTTTTATTAAAAAAAGATCATTTCATTTGTTACAACAGCTTATAGACGCAACTGAATGAGCTGTACACATCCATTTTTATACAATGTTTTACATGTAAAGCATCAATAAACTAAAACTTGAGTTAGTGGAACTTTCATGACTGATGAGAAACCAAATGTTGGTCACCTTTGAACACATCCTTGCAAAGCACCATGGGAATCAAAACAAAACCGCACATAATGACCAAAACAAACCCATCATGAAAACGAAACATTTAAAGCGATTCTGTAGTGAATTAATCCGGCTCACTCTTTCAAAGTGCTTAAGACATTTTCCCCGCTGGACCCGTGACCCCTTACACACCAGGTCAGAGGTCAGAGGTCAAACTGAGCCGACAAACACTCAACTGATGAGTCTTACTGCCGGTGACCATCGGCTGCTTCCTGTACACTGACCCTCACACACACACACACACACACACAATCACTCACACACACTCTCTCTCACACACACTCTCTCTCACACACACTCTCTCACACACACACACACACACACACACACACACTGAATCCATCCTGTAAAGTGCAGTTAAGAAAACGGAAACGCTGGTGTGAGCAGAATCATAAAGCAACTAAAAACATGGCGTTACCCAGAAGCCCTTGCAGATCAGGCCATTAAAGGTTTGGGATGCGGAGAGATTTGGAAAAGCTGATTGTACCGAAGCTGCTGACGAGAACAAGAACGATCTGAAGGCAGTGTGTGACACAAACCAACACAACCTCACCGGCCCAATGAGAGCAGCACACGACTGACGCATCCTGGTGCATGCTGGGTAATACAGGACGTTTGTGCTGGTGAGTTTCCCTTTATAAAAGCTCAAGAAGAAGTGCTACAAAACACAGAAACAGATGCATTATGGGAAACTAAACTGCTGGAGAAACTAGAGGAACTTCAAGAGTCCCTACGTGCACATGCGCACACACACACACACACACACACACACACACACACACACAGATTGTCTCAGGTCACACACACACACACACACACACAGGCGGGGCGTAACAGGACAACAGCAGCACTGCAAGGACATGATGATGATGAAGATGATGATGATGAAGATGAAGATTCTTCTTTATAGCTTATAAATACAGTATCTACACAGTATATGGTACAAAAATAATTGACCTTTTGTGGGCACTGAGATTTTAAAAAAAAGTGAAAAATGGTTCCAAGCGTCTTGTAAAAAAAAGGGTCAGGCACGAGAAGTGGTTGGTGATTGTGAGCCGTGCGGCGGGAAGCTTTCGCTCGACCGCTTCGGATCGCGTCACTTCCCGCCCGTTTCCTAAAGCGCCGTGGAGTTCGTCACGCAGAGGAGCGTACATCCGTGACGTCTCCAATAGAAAAATAGTAGAAAAATAGGAGTAGCATCTTGTTTGGCGGCTCATTGAGTGTCACAGTGTGCTGCTGCTCCGAGCCTGCAGGGGGCGACGGGCGTCTCCATCTATTTGGCATGAACGCGTTTGATTCTACACTCCTGGATTAAGGCAACATATCACGTCTGTGTGGATTTAATAAAGTTTTCTCTTTAAAAAAAAAAAAAAAAAAAAAAAAATGTTTTTACAAATTTCTTTTAATACAAAGCTCTATGGCATAACCAATAAACACTGTATAGAAAATATATAAATATGTTTTCTTTTTCTTTTAAATGTACAGAGAGCCGCCAGACCCAGTCAGAATCATTGTGCCGTCGGATATGTACACGGAGGCCATGGGAGGGGCTTATGCAGCGGTGGGCGGGGCTCACACAGCAAAAAATTGTTTTCTTGGTATGTCTGTCTTGTTTTATAGTATAAACATCTAAAAACTCTTTTACAAGTAAATTGGTTTAAGATTTTCAGACTTGTTTCCTGAAAAAAAGATCAAAATGTATAGGTTTAAAATATTAAGTTACGTAAATGCACCTTGCTTTAAGATATTTTAGATGATTATACGAGAAAACCAAGGAATTTTTTTTTTTTTTTTTTTTTTTTTACAGTGGGATGGGCCGGGTTTGCGCAGTGGTGGGTGGGGCTAAGGATAAGGTATAGGGCTTACAGTGGGTTGAGGACAAGTCTACGTGAGGTGGGCGGGGCTTATTCTGCAGTAGGCGGGGCTCAGGACGAGTCCGTGCAGGGCGGGGCTTACGCTGCAGTGGGCGGGGCTCAGGACGAGTCCGTGCAGGGCGAGGGCGGAGGCGGGTACAGGTGGTGCGAGTAGCTGCGCTCGGTGAAGGGTGAGGGCGGGCAGCTCTCACAGTTCTCCTCTGCTGACAGGTACTGGCTCCGGGGCGTGGGCGGAGGCGGCAGCGGCTCCGAGTCGTAGTTCAGGTCGCTGGTGTAGCCCTTGACGGCGGCACTGGATGCGTGCGGAGCCCTTCGGCCCGGCGTGTAGTCGCTGTCGCACACGTCTGTGCTGCAGGGCGTCGTCGGGGGGGCAAAGTGACGGTAACTGTACGGCCTGTAGCTGAAAAACACTCGGAGTCAGACACCAGATCCGACACGTTAGCAGGACATCCGTGTGACGCGTGTCCCGTTACCTGTACGATCGGTGCGTTGACGGGCTGTTCGACGAGTATCCGAACTCCATCGTGTACTGAGACCTCACTGTGGCGGGAGACGGAGGAGGATTCAGGATCTGGAATCACGGGAGACAAAGAAAACGATGAAACATAACAATACAGGGCTCCTGAAAGATGTGTATACTTAAATTTAACACTTTAAAAAAAAAAAAATAAATAAATATTCAGAAACATGAGATTTTCACGTCGGTTTGAACAAAAAGAAAGTGCATATTGATCGTCTGCCAGCAGGAGGCGCTACTGTATAATATATAATGTTTCAGAAGACTTCAAGACTTTAATGACCTGCAGAATCCCTGTAATCTAATACGAAACAAATATAATAACAAATATAATGTAATATTTTTCACATTAAATGCCAAATACAGTTCAGTGTCTCAACAAAATACCCGTTTTAAATGATACGTTTTTACAAACAAGGCTCTTAATTTGAAAAGTTGTATTTAATTGCTTCTAATGTCATCAATCATAAGTCTAATTAAGTCTCTTAATTAAGCGTATGCTTAATTAGTAAATATGAACGTACTGCTTTACTTCTTTTTCTAGCTGCTCATTTTAACATTTAAACATATTCGACTATAAACACTGTCAGATCTTTACCAATCATCTCCTGGAAGAAAGCAGGGCTATTTTAGAATTTTTACTTTCTTTTAGAATGATAATTAAGATCTACACTGATTAGCACTGAGCTTTTCTAAGAGCCGTACGAGCGGGCAGTGAAGGGGACTGACCGGAGGGAAGTAAGGGCCCTTGGTGCTGGACGAACTGCTGGACGAGGCCCCGGTCACATGGGCACGGTCATACGGCGGCCCGCTGCTGCCTCCCATGATGCTCAGCGAGCCGATGACCGATTTCCCTCGAGACATGCCTGAGAGACAAACACAGCAGCACTCCACTAAAAACTCTTTCTTCTAAGTGTTCGTGAATCAAGATGCATTTACTTATCAAGTAATAAATGTGTAAATGATTTCAAACGCCTCTGATTGGCCGCTGCGCTCATGACTGGGTATAATACTGAAAAACACACAATATCTCACTTATAGAAAATATCACAATGTTTTTTTACAACAAAAATCTTACATATTGTGCCTTTAAGAAATGGCTAAACTGCAATAATTTTGTTTTTGAAAACAAGACAATAATAAGCCTAATAAATGCATCGATGTACGCTAGAAGTGGGCCTCTCACCGGGCAGGGATCCGCTCAGAGAGCCGGGGTGAGGCACGTATCCCAGCGGCACCGACGACGGCCCGTGAACCACAAAGTCATTGGTCATGGTCTCGCCGTCGTCCTTCATCTGAGGACAGAGCACACGCTGGCACACGAAGTACACCGCTCCGACCACGAACAGCACCATCACCACCCCCACGATCGAGCCGATGGTGTTGGTCGGAGGAAAGGACGGCTCTTCTGTGGCGTCTGAGGAAGAAACACGGCTTCATTAAACATGCTTTTAAAATATGCTGATACAGGTTTATTTGCAATAAACTCGATAAGATGCACATCGTGCTGAATGACATCACTGACTTTGACGAGTGCATTCTGAACGACTAAACGACACGCATGTGCTCACTTCATAGTCCTCACTAACAAGGGGGTAATGACCTATGAACTGAACGACACACAAACAATACTTCTAAATGCTCTCTCAATGTTTAGGGAGTACCTTATGAACGATGACTTTATATACAATACAAAATAAAAAAAGACTTCAGACAAAGTGTCAAATTTTTCTAGTATAAACAACATTTTTGAATCAAGATGCATTTCAGAAGTAAAATGACTTAAGATGCGTCTTATTTTCTGAAAAAAAGCATCAATTTTGTTCATTTTCTCTTAAAGTGAGCAAAAAATCTACACGTGGAGCAAGAAAAATATAAAGCCTTTGAATTACCATACTTTTTCTAAACCTTTAGCAGATACACAATTGTGACTTTTTAAAATAATATCTCAAGTCATTTTAGTTTTTGCAATCGATTCAAGAATGTTTGGATATTTATACTAGAAAAGAAGGCAGAAATACTGAGGAAAGAAAATGTGTTTACAGTGACGTGACCATGAATAAGACTTCCTGCTCTGATTGAAGACTTTTAAAGTCTGCGTGAACCAGACGCTTGTGACATACTTCAGAGAAACAAGATTAAATGAGAATATTAAATGCTTGTTTGAACTGATTGGACGTAAAGAAGGGCGGAGGGGCGTGGCCTAACTGATGTCATCGGAGGGGATTATGAAGGCAAAAGATTTTTTTTGTGGATTGACCAAGAACCAGACACGTACAGCAGCCGATCTCATCAGAGTTGTCTGCACAGTCCATGTTGTGATCACATTTCTTGTGTCGCCCGATGCACTGCCCATTGGCACAGGTGAACTGATCCATGGGACAGCTGACTGCAGAGACAAACAGGAAGTGTGGGTGAATCAGACAGGAAGCGGCTCGCAGGAGGTGAGGACGGGCTGGCGATGCTTACCTTCACACTTGTTCTCGTCGGAGCGGTCCTGGCAGTTGATTTCTCCGTTGCAGCGCAGAGAGATGTCCACGCACTGCTTGCTGTCGCACTGGAACTCCTCGTCGGAGCAGACGGGACAGTCCCGCTCGTCGCTGCTGTCATCACACTCGGCGAAACCGTCGCAGCGCCAGGCCTGCGGGATGCAGTCCACCTCGCCGGACGCACAGGAGAACTGTTCCGGGGAACACGTGGGCGGCTCTGAGGATCACAGCATGCAGGGACTGAATCAGCAAGCTTTCTGTTAATGTTTGGTTTGTTAGGATCCGACAACATTTTAAAAATCTGGAATCTGAAACAACAGCTTCCTACGGATGCTTCCATATAGTCATCTCCACCCAGCGTGAATTAACAGAAGGCAAACAGCTTAGTTGTGCAAATGAGTTCAGTTCTTAGCAACGCATACCAATCAAAACTAAAGTTGTGATATTTATGGTAGGAAGTGATTTAGCATAAAAGAAAAAGATCATTTTGACCCATATAATGTACACAAATACACCTTCTGTGCTCCAGAGACACAAATGAGAAAGAAAATATGACTAAAGTGAGTCTCTGCTGGACAGGTGAAGTGTGTGTGTGTGTGTGTGTGTGTGTGAGAGAGTGTCTCTGTGTGTGTGTGCGTGGGATCAGTACCTCCACAGGAGAGCTCGTCCTGCAGCAGCACCAGGTGAACAGGACATGAGCAGCGTGTCGTTCCGTCTCCCTTCACGATGCAGATGTGTGAGCAGCCACCGTTATCAGACGTGCAGGGGTGTTTATCTGTGCGCACACACACACACACACACACACACACACACACACACACACACACGGATCAACGCTCTACTACAGGGCTGGAGATAACACTTCGACGCATTGATAATTCAAAGATGATTTAGCATCGATTCTGAGATTGTTGGAATGCATGGTGATTCTTTCTGGAGTGGATTCTGAGATTAGTTCTGAACTGAAGGTGCTGCCTGCCTCAGAAACAGCTGCACTCTGCTCCTTTCTAAAGCCTTACAACACTCCAACCTAAAACAATCATCTTTGAAATTCAAAAGGTTTGAAGTGAAGTTTTGCTCTGAGCTTCTGGAACTATAAACTCAGCTGAACACACAAGTGCTCTTCTTCATCAGCATTAATGTGATCCACAAAATGACTGAGAAAATTTATCATTTTAACTTGTTTACACACACAAGCAATTTTAAACAATTCAAGCAAAAAAAAAGTGAATGAAAACGGTCTAAAACCTCAGCATCTGTACCTGAATACCACAGGACTAGATTTTCTTGGTCTCATTCTGGTGTATTTATCAGGCCTGTTGCTTGTGTATTAGTTCTCATGTTTACTGGTTGTTCTCTGTAATGATGGTTGAACATATTTGCTAAGAGGCTCAGCGGTAGAAGAAGTTATCAGAAACAGAGACTCTTACTGTACTCGTCGATGTGGAGCTCGTGGACGGCGTGGATGTCGCTCAGCGAGGCGATGCGAGCCTGGATCTTGGTGCGTCCCTCACGCGTGACCTTGTCGATGCGCTCGATCATCTGCTGCTGCCGGTCGATCCAGTACAGGAAGTTCCCGAACACCGTCAGACCCACCGGCTGCAGGATGTTGGAGTCCTCGATCACGATCCGATTGGCTCCTGGAGCAGAGGAGGAAGGCTCAGCAAATCGGTTGTTTTTCCATGCTGTACTTGAGCTAAAACCATCACTGAGCTCGAGGTCTCACCGGACAGGTCGCTGCTCTCGTTGCGTCTCAGGTCCATGTCCACCCAGAAGAGTTTTCCCAGCTCGTTGTCGACGGCCAGAGCGACCGGCTTGCCCAGATTACTGAAGAACAGAACCTCGCGCTCCGTCCCGTCCAGAGCGGCCCGCTCGATCTTCGGAGAGCGCTCCTGCAGATTGGTGAAGTACATGTACCTGCGGAGAAGCACTCTTCTGTGTTACACGCGTGTTTAAATCTGCAGAGGAGTCGGTATCTGAAGAAAACACGCTCTAGTCTGTGTACAGAACATAACGGGTTCCAGATGACAAGATAGCGTATTTAACATGTAGTTGGCAGTGAAACCATTTCAATTCACTCAAGAAATGTGACTCCTTTTCTAATGCTTTGACTCATTCACAGCAGAACTAAAATTAACTAATTAAAAATGATTTTAAAGCAACAAAAGCAGACTTCAGCCACTCTTTTTTACTTTTCAGATCATTCTGAGGTTAATCGTCCGCAATTCATTTTGGGTTCCCCATTATTTTAAGGTGTCCTTGTTACAGTGTAATTATTAATAATAGTACTTGTGTATAAAGTAACATTAGATATTAATAAATAGAGTAATATAGAGAAAATGTTAAAAAAAGAAAATAAAAAGGAAAAAAACTATTGTTTTGCCTATGCATCTTCATGCCAAGTATTTTTCTTTCTGATGTCCTCAAAAACATTTTTCTCGGGTCTTTCTCGAGGTTTGAATTTAAAAGCCTCTGCTAGACGTCCCCAGTTTCCTCCCAGCACTACGCTCACCCTCTCTCAGGATTGACCACGATGGCGCGGGGTTTGTCGTGTTCTCCGCGGAGCACCACTCCGACTCGAGAGCCGTCGGTTCGCGTCACGTTGATGACGTTGGTCACTTCGCTGGTCCAGTAGATGAAGCGGCTGTAGACGTCGATGCTGAGGTCGTAGGGCTGCAGGCCGAGGTTGGGGCCGCCCACTGCGCCGGACACCACCGTCACGCTCTGAACAACAACAACCACAGCCAGGCTTTTAGTCCTGAATGTTCACTCTTCACCTCAGAGCTCGGTCAGCGAGAGGAAGGCGTTCTCACCTGGTTTCCGTCCTCCAGCGCGCGGCGGATGGCGTTCTGCTTGGAGTCGATCCAGTACAGGTGGCGGTCGAGCGGGTCGTAGTCGATGGCTCGCACGTTCCGGAGGCTGTGGATGGGCAGGATGATGTCGGGGCTCTGCAGCTCGTCTATGACCATGCGGTTGATGGCCGTCTTCTGACTGAACAGCAGGAAGGATGTGGGCGCTGACAGACACAGACACATTTAACCTTTCAACTTCCAGTTCACATCTGAAACAACGTCACGAGTGCTTCTGACCAGGTAAACATCAAACATCATTTTCTCGATTCTAACAATACATTTACTGGAAGAGAGACACTTTGAGAGCATGACGTGCTCATTCACACAGAGTGGGCTTTTGTGTTGATAAAGATGTGAAGAACATGCAAAACAACGGGAGTTCAACGTCTCTTAACTTAAACGCTGCATTTCTTTAAATGCACAACATTCACTGACTAATCACTGATTATTTCACGGAAGCTGAAAACTTCGATCATTCAGCTTGCAATTAACTAAAACATTGAGTTCCAAAATCAGAAAGAAAATAAAAAGGCAAGTAATAAGACGCTCTGTTTTTGGATACAGTAAGTTATTCACAACAATTTCTCTTTAAATACCTTATAAGCAGACAGTCCTGAGCTAGCTGTACACACGTGATGTGAACCCGCCCTTTGATCACATGACCACTACAGGATCAGTGTGAGGGAGTTTACAGTCAGCATCTCACACACACACACACACACACACACACACACACACACGGCCGGCAGCCATTATAAAGCCTGTTTTTACTCTGTCAAGCGCTCATACAGCCCTCGGGTTTCCAGCGTCTGCCAACTTGGCAGCAGCTCATCGACCACAAGAGCTTTAAAAAGAAAAGTCCCTGCCTGTGACTCTCCACCAACGGCTCTGCGTCTGCGGGACGGACCCCGGCGGCTCCTTCTGCAAGAAATCATGCCTGTGCCGCGCCAAACCGAACAGAGCGCTACGAGATCACACGAGCATCTGCCCCAAACACACACACGGAGCAACGTGACGAGAAACACCACACTCAGCTCTCAGACACACACTCAAAAACACTTCAGTCTGGATCCCACATCCTAACAGGAACAGTGTGTGTGTGTGTGTTCCTCACCGCTGCAGGTCTTGTTGTCGTAGTTCAGGGAGTAGTGGGCAGGGCAGCCACAAACGAAGCTGCTGACAGGAACAGCCAGACACAGGTGAGAGCAGTGACCGTTGGTGGATGCGCAGGCGTTCCAGCCGCCCTGTCTGGACGAGTGGAACACCAGGATGTCCATGACGTAGTCCAGGTGTCCCTGTATGACGGTGCGGTTCTGTCCGCTGGTCTTGTTGGCTCGCTCGATGCTGCGCTGGCTCCAGTCGGTCCAGTAGATGTAGTCCTGGTACTGCGTGAGTCCGAACGGATGCGGAAGATCATCAGCGATGACCTCACGCTCCAGACCTGAGCATCACGACACAACCATCATCATCATCATCATCATCATCAGTCACCAGACAAACAGAAGTGTTGCATGTACTATATACATATGACATGAGAGCAGAAAACATCGAGTCAGATTCAACAGTAAATAACACTAATGCAATGGATGCAGATGACCATAATGCATCATTTTAAAGCTTATGGTCTCCTCTTTCCACTGATACCAAGACTGTGAGTAATTTTGCTGGATCAGGTCATGCTATGTGCAGAGACCTAAAACAAACCTCACGAGAACAAAGCTGAAGAGCTTAGGTGCTCCCGTCTATAGACGTTCATCTCCGATACTGACCCAGCATGTTGGAGGACTCGATCAGAGTGGTGTCCAGGTCTGTCCAGTACAGCCGGCGCTCAGCGTAGTCGATGGTCAGTCCGTTCGCACGGCCCACGTTTGGCACTAGAGTGATGCGTCCAGACCCGTCCATAGCAGAGCGGTCAATCTTCGGCCGTCCACCCCACTCTGTCCAGTACATGAAGCTGAGAGGAGGACAAGCACACCACGTGACCACAGGACCAGGACCCTGACCTCTGCATCTGATCTAATGAGCTCTAATGACCTTTCTGAGACGCTCTGGCTTGACTTCAATGAAGGAAGGAAACAAGACATCTTTAATACAGTCACTGCAGGACACACACACACACACTTCACTCACTCTCTCTCGCTCTCTCTCTCACACACACACACTCACACTTCACTCTCTCTCTCTCTCTCACACACACACTCACCCTTCGGCCGGGTCCAGGGCCAGCGCTCGAGGACTGTCCAGATCCTTCCACACTAGCACCTGTCTGTGCTGCCCGTCCAGTTTGGCCACCTCGATGCGGTTGGTGCCGGTGTCGGCCCAGTACAGGTTCTTTCCCAGCCAGTCCACGGCCATGCCCTCAGGATAGTCCAGACCGAACTCCACCACGTGCTCCAGAGCGCTTCCGTTCATGAACGCCCGGCTGATGGTCTGAGAGAAACACACCGGATCAAACACACTCCGCTGACAAGAGATGAGCATGAGACGAGAGTCCCAGCAGCAGCCACTGAGGGAGTGAGTGTGTGTGTGTGTGTGTGTGTGTGTGTGTGTGTGTGAGTGAGCGTGTGTGTGAGAGAGTGAGCGTGTGTGTGAGAGAGTGAGCGTGTGTGTGAGAGAGTGAGCGTGTGTGAGAGAGTGAGCGTGTGTGTGAGAGAGTGAGCGTGTGTGAGTGAGCGTGTGTGAGAGAGTGAGCGTGTGTGAGAGAGTGAGCGTGTGTGAGAGAGTGAGTGTGTGTCTCTCCTCACCTTCAGTGTGATATCGGTCCAGTAGATGCGGTTGTCGGTGACGTCGAAGTCGAGTGCGGACGCCTCCTTGACGCCGGTCAGAGGAATGGCCACGTTGTTGTTGTTGGTCTCCAGCGAGATGCGCCTGATGTCTGTGTGGCGGGAGAACAGCAGGAAGGCCTCGGGGACGATGCAGGTGCTCAGATCAGCCATGAGCTCCAGACCGATGGGACACGCGCACGACACGCCCTGCGGCTTGTACAGACACAGGTGACTGCAGCCGCCGTTAGCCAGCGCACACGGGTTGGTGCCTGCGCAGACACAAACACACTACATGATTCTACACACAAACACTTGTGATGTGAGCTGATGTAGGGGTCTGCAGTAAGGTGGTTTGACCAGCGTGTGGCGTGGCAGTAATTCACAACAAACAGCCAAACGATGATTATTTTGACTGAATAACTGTTGTTTTATCAACTTATCCTCTACAGCTTTGTCTTTTTGTGTATTCTGTTAAACTCACCTTTCGTTGGAGTGCTACACTGCCTATATAATGATTCTCTACTGCATCTACTTCAATTTCTATTTGTATTGTTTTTTGTTATATTTCACTGTAAAGCGCCCCTGAGCACTGGAAAGGTGCTATATGAAAGTATTAATATTATGTGAATATATGCTGAGCTTTGCTGTTAGTTGGTTTGAAGACATCAAAGCTTGATCCAGCTTATGACAGTTGTGTTTATCGTAACCCTGTATAATGTATTTGAGTAGATGAAGTCATAAATGAAAGTGTATCCAAAAATAAAGAGCTGTTAGATGAAACGATGATTAAAGTAGTAGTTTGTTGCAGCCATACTCTATAAATCATCATTCTGTGATCATTTGTCATTCAAACCTTTTTTCTGTTGAGCATAAAGATATTTTAAAGAACGGTACTGATCAAAACAGAAGAGATCTTTAAAGTATGAGTGTGCTGAGACGAGTATGGTGTATCAACCAGGTCCCCTTGATAGTGTATCAGCACACTCCTACTTAAAGACGGGATTTATTTTACTTCATTTATTGAATTAATTTGGCAGAAGAAAGCAGCTGGAACGGGCCTGAGTGACTCAAGGCAGGAAATGACATCACAGCGGCTCACCGAAGGTCTGGTGGACGTATGTGGCCTTGATTCCCATGAGGTCTGGCAGCTGGTCGACGATGACCTCACGCTCCAGGCTGCGCTTGTGAATGCGCTCGATGCTGCGCCGCTGCCAGTCTGTCCAGTAGATGTAGTCTCCCAGCAGCGTGAAGCCGAAGATGTGAGGAAGATTATCATCCACCAACACCCTCCGGCCCGAGCCGTCCATCTCCATCACCTGCAGAGCACCACACAACACGCTTTATCTCTCTAGAATCAATAAGAAGAACTTATTTATATTTGTAAGCGTGTGGACAAGCGCAGATCTTGATGGGGATCACATCACTGCAAACAGAACATGACATCTAGAAGATCATTTAAATAAACAGGAAGTGCTGCGAAGCTGGTGCTCAGCCCTGTTTCCATGGAAATGGTGACCGTGGTTACTAATGACGTCAATCACTCTGAATTTTAATCAGAGTAGCTTTAATTCAGATGAATTAATACAGCTCACCTTTAACCAGACAACTCTTCACTACAGCACAACTTCAGAGGAACGTGTGCGTGTGTGTGTGTGTGCAAACAATCATTCACATGTGTGCACAGACACACACAATTTCTTTTTTGCCAAAGCATTACAAAACTATAGGCACTTTTACATTCTCTAAACACTCTGTATAACACACACACACACACACACACACACACACACAGACGTCTGAAGACGGGAAACACACCGATCACCTGAGAGGCCCTGAAGTGCTGGAACAACATCACAGCAGTGATAATGAGACGCATGTTTACATCCACAGCGCTGCTCTGACCCCTGACCTCAGGAGAACTACACACACTTCCTGCTGCTCCAGTGACACACACACACACACAGCAGCTCGGGGTCACAGCAGCGCTGAAGTCAACTTTCCATCAGGAGCGCTCGGGCCTCGGTCTGCGCTGGTTTGGCCGGAGACCGCAGCGCTCGGTGGCTTCCAGATTCTGGGTCTATTCTAAACAGAGCGACCGCAGCTGGAGTACAGGCCACAATCGGAACCAGATGTGGGCAGAAACCACAGAGCTGGCCGTTCTCCAGCGTTCCTGACCCATCTACACTCAGATCACACGAACGCACCCAAACCAGCCGTGACATGACTTACACTCAGTCTGAGGAGCCATGAAGAAACCAGTGTCATTATTTACTCGCTCAAGATCTCTTAAATTTATATATGAAGTCCAGGATTTTAATAAGTCAGATCTTTCTTATTCCATTATTAACATTATTTCACACACACACACACACACACACACACACACACACACACAGCTGGTTCTTTAAGGGTGTGTGTGGTTTGGTTTATATATACTTGTGGGGACTTCAGGTTTCATGTCAGACAGTGCAGACCTAAATAGAGGTCTCATGGGTACAAAAGCTTCTAAATTAAACCGAATGAGTTTGAAAATGTAAAAATGTCTGTAGTTTCCAGTAAGGTTGGGTTTAGGTGTAGGACAACAACATATACAGTATAAAAACCATTACACCTATGTAGAGTGCCTACAAGGACAGCTGAACAGACGTGTGTATGTTAATGGGTCTTGTTTCAGTCAGACTCCCGGCGTGTGCCGTTAGTGTGAGCTCTCAGCGTGAAGCAGTGCTGCTGCTGGCTGGAGACACACACACACACACACACCCTGTATCTGTCAGGATTATCAGCAGTTTTTGGCTCCTGTAGAGCCGTGGCTAATGAGACACGCTGAAGCACCGGAGGCTAAAAACATGAGCGTAATAGACGACTGACAGTGTGAGAAGACGTGACGTTTATCATGATTCATCACATAATAACCGATGCAAACAGTCTCATATATTCTCACAGACACTCCTCTTATTTCTGGTGTGTGTTAGGGCTCTGACCTCGATGACGTCGGTCTTGGCGTCTCCCCAGTAGATCTTCCTCTCGCTGTAGTCCAGCGCCAGGCCGTTGGGCCAGCCCAGAGACGTGTTGACCAGCACCAGCCGCTCCGTCCCGTCCAGAGCCGCCCGCTCGATCTTCGGCACCTCGCCCCAGTCCGTCCAGTACATGTACCTGCAGAGGAACACGACACGCTTCAGAACTAGGGATGCTCCGGTCCGCATGTGAGATTCAGTATCGGCCGATACAGAGTACCAAACCAATTCTGGTGAAAGCAAAATGTAAAAAAAGTGCTGAATAAAGTGCCTAATAAACCGTATGTATCCACGTGACTAACCACGCTCCGCACACAACGAGCCACAAGTATAACACCTCGTCTGTTTGTGGAGGTGTGTGTTTAGTCAGCAGAGCTTTAATGAAGTGATATACAGTGTGCTTTTCTGAGCTGCAACAATAACTGAATAATGGCACTGACATTAAGCCCATCAACATCTAATCTGACCGTGTGTGTGTGTGTGTGTGTGTGTGTGTGTGTGTGTGTGTGTGTGTGTGTGTGTGACGGATGTGCAGGAACTCTGGGTAATTGTTCGTTCTCATGTTTGTTTACCGCTCAAGACGATCTACTGCACGTCTGTGGAGCAGAGTTCAAGAGGAAAAAAAGGATTCTGAATTCAGGTTA
>NW_025047891.1:137500-205000 GCF_018831695.1 Puntigrus tetrazona
CTCTTTTGTGTCTCTGAGGAACGTGACTGTTTTGTTCAGTTTAAATGATTCAGTGAATCAAATCTCAATGACTCACTAATTAACAGTAACTTACCGCCACCTACTGGCAGTTTAGTTTCACATTCAAACTCTATTCATTTTTAAAAATAATCTCAAATATCAGTAGCCAACATTTTAGGTAGCAGTAGTATATTTGTATTTAATGCTGCGTCAGAAACTTTTTTTTTTTCTTTCCTCAGGGCAAAAACAAAATAGGTTTAAAATATCAAAACATACAAGAGTTGTCTCTCTTTTGCACAATTTTAGAAAAAAAATGGTTTTATAAAAAGGTAAAAATGCTTCTAATAAGAAACAATTGTAAGTTATTGGAAAGGATTGATTTCTGTGTGAACTAAACACCACACAGAACAGATTAGATTGAGCTGGACACGTTACCTCCCCGAGCCGTCCAGGTTGGAGCGGTGGATGAAGTTAAACTTGGCGTCCGCCCAGTACAGTTTCTGCTGGCTGTAGTCGAGGGTCAGTCCGTTGGGCCAGTGGATCTCCGAGTCGATGATGACCGAGCGATGGGTGCCGTCCATCCCCGCTCGCTCGATCTTCGGGATCTCACCCCAATCCGTCCAATACATGTACCTGAGAAACCAGAACAGACCTCGGTCACCGGCTCCGACGATCTCCGTGGGAACAGCGGCGTTTCATGCACTAATTAATATTACACGCGCTTTTGATTATTACAATAGAAATCGTTAAAATGGAATCCAGAATTAATAGAAAAAAAAGAAAAAAAGAAAAAAAACACAGCATTTACAAAAAATACAAAAATGAACAATGGTGTCCAAACTCTTTTTAACAAACACAAAACCAGTGAGGGAAACTGAAAAAGCACAACCACCGATGACCTTTGACCTCTGGCAGAGCAGGTTAGGCGAGCTGCACGAGGGTCAGTTAGGTTTAGGTGAAGAAGCCAACCGAGCCGGTTAAATCTACGTCACCTGACACAACCAGTGCCACAGTCATCTAACTCTTACAACTCCACTGAGAGGGATTCAGAAAAACACTCTTAAAATGTAGTTAATAACATTCCTCAAGAGATGAGATGTGTTTTTCAGTGAAGAAAACGGTTTAAAAATGAAACAAAATCTCAGAGATACAAGCTACATCACTTCCTGTGCGTGTGACTCAGGTGCTCTCACACACACACACACACACACACACACACACAGTGGTGTGAATGGGGCGGGACGTCTCAGGAATGTGTCGCTCTGGTGTGTGTGTGTGTGTGTGTGTGTGTGTGATCCGTCGTTTGTACAGCTGCAGCTCTGACACCATCAGCACATGATGATGATGCGTTTCCTGTCCGTGAGACGGCAAATACCTCAGATGCCTTTCATACTGCAGAACCCTAACCCTGGACCTAGATCCAGGAAGATCTACAATTAAAGAGAGTATAAGCTGTGATGACATAACCCCCCGGAGTGAAGCTCCGCCCACCCACCTGTCAATCACCCACTTCACCGAGAGTCTGAGAAACGAGCGGCACGTCATGAACACCACAGACCAAATAAAAACATTACATCCGTGATTACAGCCCATCACATGACCTACTGATTCAGATCACGTGACTCGGGACCCTCAGCTCTGGGGGGCTTTATTCACCGAGACATATAGCTATAAACATTAAATAGGAACAAACGATAGAGAGCTGGAAGTGAGTCACTCGAATCTGAGCAGACACTCAATCAAATGCATATAAACTAATTAGTTTTGTAATCCTACAGAATAATAATAATATAAATACTATTACTAGATTTTATAGTAAAAATGTCTACACTTTATCTAGTAATATTTAGAAATAAATTGCATTATTATTATTATTGATAAATTACCATTATATTAATTTTCTAAAATAGTAGTTTTTAATTTAACCATTTTTTTTAATTTAAGAACATTACCATTTATAAAGAAATGTTTAGAAAACCTCTGCAGCCCTACAAACAGGCACAGAAAGCTGTTTTTATGCATCTTAAAGCACAAAGGATCAGGTGCACTAATATTTGGACTTTCCCAGGCTGATGACGACAGCGACTCTTCCTGACAGGTCAGAGGTCACCTGAGCCCAAAAACACAGAAGAGGAGGAGCTAAAGCGAGCTGGTGGGACCGAGACGAACTCACGTCTCCGACCAGAACAAAAGCGTCTGTGTTGGTCAGCCTCGCTCGGGTTACTCACCTGGGCCAGCGCTGAAGGGAACCCTTCCACTGAAACACTACACCAGACCCGAGAGAGAGAGAGAGAGGTTCAGGAGAACATCAGCTCAGACGAACAAAACCCACAGCATCTTCAAACACCACGACGGTCACTGACTCAAACTGGGCCAGAAACCCATAACCATATCTTTCTCCTTGATAAACCCATAAGAGCTCCACAGAAGCAGTCCTCAGCAGCACAGCTGTATTTGTACAAATTGTCTTTCATTTTATGACAAAAATCATTAGATATCAAGTAAAGATCATGTTTCTTGAAGATATTTCATTAACGCACTGCTGAAGAGCTTTTGTCAGGATTCCTGATATTTAGATTCCAGATCTTCAAACAGTTCAGACAAACACCGTCCGATCATAAACCAGACATCAACCATTATTTATTCATCTTCCAGATGATGTTTAATCTCCCTTATGACTGCTTTTGTGCTCCAGGGTCATGTTTCAAGGCTGAAATTTGAGGTTTTCCGTTTTCTGAAACTTTATTTGAACACTGAGTATATGCTCTTATGCTAATCGTGTTTAACATCTGCTCATCGCTGGTAATCTTACTGTTTCAGTGTTCATGAGAACCAAAAAAACACTTTAAATATTCTAGATTTGATGAAACGATGCGTGTCTAAGGAATAGTGTGCTGGCTCTCTTGAGCTTGGTGTGCTGGCCACTGTTTTATGTGGAAAGGTCCTCACGGGTTTATCAGAGCATGATTACACCACTAATACCATCTTTTACTCTCTTTCCTTAGACTGGAAGAGCTATTTATCCCTTGCTTTGCTTTTAAACAGCCTACTTAAAAAAACCAAAAAGAACAATGAGCTCTTACTTTTCCTTTCACAGCAATAACTCTAGCATAGAGCATTGAACTTTTAATAACAAAACTAATAAAATACACCTAATACAAAATAATAATAATAATAATAATAATAACGTACACATTTTAACTGGTGCTTTTGTATTTCAGTTAAAAAAATCCCGTCACCGTCTTTCTCTCCTCGTGTGATAAATGAAACCTGCTAATAAGATATATCCCTAAGACCTGCGACGCAACACTGACCCGTGCGCCTTCGGGGGGGCGATCACATGACCTCTGAAGCAGATCCACGGGTTTCTCGTTCCGGTTGTTTTCCACGAGAGCACCGAGTTCCAGCTTCTTTGCCGACTTCTGACTCGACGTACGACGTATTGAAAGTAAGTTTGGTCCGGCGTCGAAGCTGGAACTCAGCGCTCTCGTAGAAAACAAGCGGAAGAGACTCATACTCCCAGGAAGGCCTGGAGGTGAACGCTTTTGTCGTAATTTTCATTTTCAGGTGACCTACTCCTTTAATACCACACCTCCAGCAGATTTCACAGTACCCTGAGAGATCTGATCACTATGACCCGGACCGGTCGTGAAACACGTGATGAAGAGAGCGGAAACAAGCCTCACGAACACATGACCAGAGACGATGGAGCTGAACTAAACCCGAGCGGCTCCACTCAGACCTGTAACTACCGGCCTGTTCAACATAAACATCCAGAAAACAAGACGCGACACGCCGCAGCTCCAGAGCCGACAGACTCGTGAACCCAGACAGAGGAACACAAACACTGAGTATCTCACGAGACCGGTCCACGTCTCACCGTGAGGAAACTTCAGAAAGCTCCAGAACGTTTCTGCTCTTTAATGTGAGAGAAGTCGACTCAAACTCTTCTCTGGTTTCGTCATCCTCTCAGTGTTTAAACCGTGTTGTTTTTGACTAAAAGGGTCACGCTGTCACACAAGTTTAATACACTACGTAAAACCTCCTCTTGTCTTTGTGCATCATTCTGCTGCTCTGTACCCAGCCTTTTGTATCACAATACTTTTACACAAAGATTATTAACGGCCTTTCTTGCTCTCTCATGCGTTTCTGTCTCCATTATCATGATATACATTTACACTATCATTTATAAATAGACACTTTTAAATAAATGCATTGTACAACACTGCAAAGAGCAACAGTATAGCTTTATTTGTTCCCCGCTGAATAAAGCCGTTTAGATTTTATGAAACCAGGCACCAATGATTTATTCTATTAGAGTATCTTCTGCTATCCACTGACCTTCTTCAGCCAAAGATAATGATTGCATTTTTTTCTAGTGATGTCAAATGATCAATCACATCCAAAATAGGTTTTCGTACACGATGAACAGCACACACACACAGGCCTACGTCAACTTTTAGAGGCGGGTCTGGTCTGGTTCTGAAGCAGGACTCACCCTCGGCCCGGGTCCAGAGCGACGGCTCTCGGCTGGTCCAGATCCTGCCAGAACAACACCTTCCTCAGCGTCCCGTCCAGCTCGGCCACCTCTATCCGGTTGGTCTCCGAGTCGGTCCAGTACAGCTTGTTGCCCATCCAGTCACAGGCCAGGCCGTCCGGCGAGGCCAGACCGGACACGACCGTGGTCTGCAGCCTGCTGGGCCCCGAGCCGTTAAACAGCGTCCGTTTGATGGCCTCCTCGCTCACGTCGCTCCAGTAAATCAGTCCCTGCTCGTACACGTAGTCCACCGCCGCCGCGTCCTCCAGGCCGCCGATGACCACCGTGGCGTTCCCTCTGCCCTGAGCCGCGTCCACCAGCCGCAAGTCCCTCCGGTTCGCGTACAACAGGAGCGGCAGGCCTGCGGAGAGAGGTCAGAGGTCAGCCTTCAGCACACAAGCAGGCGTCTTAATGCAGAAATGCATATAAAAATGATCCGTTTCATGTAAACACAGCTGCTGTCGTCTCGAGTTCAACAGTATACGCTCAACATGCACTTCCTGTTTAGTCATATACGTCGCTGAGGACAATTTAAAAGGAGATTTTTTCGCTCCCTCAGATTCAGGGTTTTCAACTAGCTGTAACTCATACAAATATTGTCCGATCATAAAGCAGACGTCAGTGAAGAGATTATCTAGAGATAAGCTTTCAAAACGACTCGTTTGCTCTAGGGTGACGTACGCCTGCTTAAATGAGCAAGTTATAAAGAACGGCATTAGATGTGAATGAAATGGGCCACTAAAGAGGAGCATATTCTTGTTGTTACACGAAAAAATAAAACACATCGTGTCTATGATGCATGTTCTAAGTTTAATAACATTCAAACTATGTTAAGGTTTTAATCAATGCATTACACGGTCACTAAACCTGTTAGATTTCAGCTAACTAAATCTACTATAGATCTTAAAATCTTTAGTCGACTACAAGTAAAACTAATTCAGATGAGAAAAAATAAATGTAAAGTAACACTGGATTAGGAGACATTTATTTACGTTTCCGTCTGATATCCCTAACACCACATAAAACAGGTGGATGGAGCTGCGTTTAAGACTTTAAGACCAAGTGAAGACTTTAGAGGACCGGACTGAAGGCAACCCAAGAAGTATACGTGTCCTCTAAACGTGAATGTACTGGGAGCAGAAAATAAGTTTAGAAACTTCTAACAGATCTGCATGACTTCAGTTCAACTGAAAAAACACCCAAAACAAAACAGAATATGGAAATAAATCTGATCACACCGCAAACAAACAATGATTTGGTCTTGATTTCCAGCACAATGATCATGAGTTTATAGTCATGAAATGTAATTATCTCTCGATTAACGAATGTTTGGATATTTTTGCTGGAAAACAAGGTAAAAAGTGGGTTTTATTTACAGTATATGCAACAATTAACACCCCACCGCCTTCCTGCTCAGATTGAAGACCTCTGTAAGAGTTAATCACCTGACACCTGAACCTAACTCCTCAAGTCTGAATACCTCCTCAACTACTGCCCGAAACCGGACAAAAGAATGAAATCACCTTCAGGAACAAGTCACTCCTGATCAAATCAACACGACAATCTCCGTCTCACCCAACAGAACATCTACGTCCATAAAAAGTTCTGGGTTATGAAATCTAACTCACTCACTGCTTCCAGAGAACGACTGATTCCTGCGAGTCCAGCGAGTGTGATCGAGGCCAGTGCAGAGCGTGTGTGTGTGTGTGTGTGTCTCTGCAGGGATCTGGCACAGAATCAAACCTCAATTTGACACATCCACCACAAAACACCGGCACATCGCGACGGAGGGCGACCTCAACCTTCTCGCCTCCAGCCGACGGCCTGTTTTCTTAACATGGGGAATTTCCTTTCCCAAATATTTGGGAACTCGCAGAACTCAGTGAAGCTCGTGCCAGACTCAGCCAGGAACAAACTGGAGGAATACGGAGCTTTCGGGACACTTAATACTTGGATCACTTCAACCATTTAGCTGATCTTTCACACACTTTTTTCACACACAGTTTCTTGCTGCTGGCTGTTTGTGGGTAACACACACACACACACACACACCTGAACAGCTGTTAAACACAACACTCACATAAAGGCTAAAAGTGACTCTCCAGAGCAGAAAGACTCGCTGAATGAAAGAAACGATCAGTTCGAGTCCTTCCACACGAAACCCGAGCAGGAGAGCCGTCCTCACAGGCCACACGTTAGAGCCCAAATCACGGAGATATTCGAGGCTTTCGGGACAAAAGCAGTTGGAAAGTAACGTTCCTCGGCTAGCTCGACGAAACCAGACTCACACGACCGAGAGAAGGCGAACAAACACGATACCCGACAAACAAACCGACAGACACAGACAGACAGACAGACGAGTTTCTCCAACAATACAGCAGCAGAGCTAAGCCTAGCATCGAGCGACGCCGATTTAGCGACGCGACCGACTCGCGCGGATCCCGAGGCGCCTCGCGTCGACGCGATCGTCGGCGTTAAATGAAACTCACCGCGTATCTGCAAACACAAAGTACACAGTAAGAGACTCTGTAGCACGGCACCCATCTTCGACGCTCAGCCGCGCCGCTTCGCTCGCATCGCTCCGGCTGCGTGTGTCTGTGATTCGGATTCCTCGCGCTGAAGCTCCGCGGCGCTTTTTCATCGATTTGATTGTTTCTGTGTTTCTGCGCTTCAGTGTGACCGCGACATCTTGCCGTCCGTCTCCTTCCGCTCACAGGAAAAATGCCCGGTCGTTTCCAAACCCTTCCCCCTTTCCCCGCGCCTCCTCCGTCGCGCTTTCTCGGCTCTTCTGCTCGCTATTGTTGCGTTTCATCGCATTCGCGTCTCTCTTTCTCTGTCTGAGATCACAGCGCGGAGGAGACGCAGAACAAACGGTTTAATGAGGCGCGGAGGAAGGCAGGGAAGCGCATTCCGATGGGACTACTTTTTCATGGAGCGATGCGTGATGCGGCTCGAAACACAAAACAACACAAAGCGCCACGAACCCGAATTATATTTCATTATTACTCACGTCGCCTCTCATTTGCTCTCCTTTATTCAGGAATATTGCGGACACGTATCATGATAGTTTAGACTCTCTCTGTGTCGAATTGCTTTTTTTTTGTTTTTTGTTTTTTTTGGAGTGGGGGGGGTTGCAGTGATTTTATACCACATTCGTATACAATAAACTACTTAATGTATATATACATATATGTTAGCAACCAATGAAAAGTTGTGTTTTTACAGTGCCAATAAAAAATACATCTTCAGTCAAGACGGGTCTCTATGAAGAGCGTAATAAAATGGATAGAGCTGATATATAGGTGTGATATATAGGTGCTGATATATATAGCGCCCTCTTGCGTCGATAATAAACATTTGTTGCAAGTTTGAGTAAAAATGTTTTCTTTGCATTTCAGATACAGCATTATTAGCCGTCATTTGACTGTATGGGGTATATGCACCCTGTCCTTTTATCTGAATGTGTGTTAAAGTGTGATTTATTTCCGTGAAGCGCCGAAATTCTTACTCCAGTCTTGAGAAATCATAATAATGTACCGATTCACTGCTCGAGAAACATTATCAACGTTGAAAACACTCGTGCTGCACACTAGTTTTGTGGAAACTGTCATACATTTTATTTTTTTAGGATTCACAGATGAATAGAAAGTTGAAAAGAACAGCATTAATCATTGTTAGCACTACCAGCTCATCTAAATCAGCCTTTGTCTCTCGGGTTCTTGTGGATTTGCATTAAAAAAACGCACCGGTCCCTTGAGCACTCCTCATTTATGATTTTCTTTAGTTTTTTTAAAATCAGAATATAATAACAAATCTTCTGAATACTGAAAAAGACTCGGTTTTATTTCTTGCAAGAGAAATAATCACATTAATCTCAAGGTGTCTGTAAAAGCCAAGGCTCACCAAAAATGTACCGACAACATATAATAACAGATTAAAAAATAGCGAAGAAGAATCAGATCAAAACCAACCGAACGAATCTCATGCTGTTGTTCAGTGATCATTAAAGCAGACGATCGTCCGGGAAATAAAGAGGCAGTGAAGTAGAAACGCCACATTCATCCGCTCGGTTACAGTGAAGACATGAAACACGTGTGAGGATCCGGCGTGAAATAAAGCACATCCATTAGTGAAGGAGATCTGTGCTCTGGATCGGGAAAGAGCCGGGACAGCGGTGCGCTCGGGCCTTACCCACAATTCTCCAGAGAAAACTAAACATGAGCCGAAGAAAGGACTTGCAGGAGCGATGCTGCTCACCATCGCACTCCACCTGAGTTCATGTATTGCTTTTGATTCCTCTGCTTCCGTCTCTATTCACAGATGAAGCGTCGACGGCGTCTGCACCACACAGCCTAAACATCCACACGCAAAGCTTGTTCCGGGCCGGATCTCTAGACCTCGTAGTGCAGGTCGTTCAGCTCCAGTCTGGTGTAGTGGCGCCTGTCGAAGGACTCCATGGCTTTCCGGGCCACCAGAGAGAGGATGAGCGCGAGGAAGACGAGCGTGATCACCACGATGGCCACCAGGCTGTTCTTCCACATCACTCGAGACACCTTGGGCTTCCCCGGAAGAGTCAGAGCGGGCCGAGTGAAGTCCCGGCGCTTCGGGTCGCTCTCCGGCTCCAGCGGCGCCGCCGTGCTCGTGTCTGTGGGCGCAGGCGTCGTGGTGGTGGTGGTGGTGGTGGTGGTCGCAGGTGTGGTCGTGGTCGTCGTGGTAGTAGTCGTGGTCGTGGTCGTGGTCGTGGTGGTCGTGGTGGTCGTAGTGGTCGTGGTCGCAGGCGTGCCGCTCGCCGGGGCGGTGCTGATTCTGCCGGGCTTCACCGAGTGCGCCTCGGGTCTCGAGGGCTTGCTGGGTTTCTTGGCTCGGTTGGGTTTGAATGGTGTCCGCGGTGCTTTAGTGCCGCTGCTTTTAGTCGTGGTGGTGGTGGTGGTGGTGGAGGAGGGCCGCGTGGTGCTGGTTGCCGTGGTAGTGGATGCGGTCGTCATAGCGACGGTCTCCGGCACCTCGGGTGATTCTGACTCGGTCAGCACTGCTTCGGTGGCTTCGCTGGTGCTGGTGGTGCTTGTTGTGGGTGGTGCTGGTGTTGCGGGTGTAGTCGTGGCTGTGGGTGTAGTCACAGGAGTTGTGGGTGTAGTCGTGCTCGTGGTCAGCTGAGGCGCTGCTGGTTTGGCTGTAATTCTTCCACTCCCTTTAGTCGTGGGATGAGTTAAACCTGGAAAAAAATCAAATCAATAGCGGAAACCAAAGAGTGTTATTTTAGTATTATTGAAGATAATATTGCAGTTTTTCTTTGGATTCATATTTTTCATTTAAATAGTCCTAACACAACCGGGTGATGAGACCAGTCCAGTTCTTCCACACTGACTCAACCAGTCGTTTCTTTCTGAACCTTGTCTTATACTCAGAACCTTCTTCATGTCAGATCAGAAAAGAGTCCAAACTGTGTGCTAAGATGAGAAGCACACAACTCCTTAAAGAATCATTATATGCTTAAACGTTAAGATTTGTACTCATAGATATTACTGAAGTAGTCGAACCTTTTCGTTAGAATGTCCATATAGCAAACACACACACACAGTTTCTTTGAATTGTGGGAACACTGCCAAAACAATATTTTCTATCCTAGCCCCAAAAATGTTAGGTTTATCCGTTTAGGGAGATTTGTTCACACACATGTACTCTTTCAGAGTCTGTAAAACAAGCCTGGGTGATGTAGTCAAGCACATTTCATCGAGGGTGTGAAAACTTTTGAACAGAATGGAGATGTGTACATTAGTCTTATTTTGCCTAAATCAAATATTTTCACACTCCTCTCTTACGTGTTTCTCAGAACTTTTCAGAAGTTTTCATGCCCCGGCTGTGTGAAAGGATGCATCTCAAAATTAGGTGTGTTTTTGTTTCTCTGATGTTTTTTTTTTATTATTTTGGTCAAATCAAGAGGTAAGGGTGTGCTAAAGTTCCTGTGGTTCTGCTCACCCTTGAATATGTTGTAAGTGTTGATCCCGGAGCTGGCGGTCATCAGCGGGCAGTCTCTCTCGCTCGGACAGTGGAAGAGCTCACAGTTGAGATCCCCGGGCCGCTCCGGCGGTTTATACACGACCAGATTACACTTCAGCCCTGTGAGAGCAGAGACGCAGATGAGCGCTTCTAACCGAGCGGCGGCTGAACAGCATCCGAGCGACGGATCATACCTGAGCCCACGTCCTCCGAGCAGCAGGTGAGGATGCAGTCCTTCTCTGAAGGCTTGGCTCGGGACACCATGACCGTTCCCTTCTGCTCCAGAGCCACATGCGTGTTTACAGCCACGTCCCGGTGCTGCCGAGAGTAGCACATCTCTCTGTCGGGGTCCGGGGCCCCGCCGCAGACGTGCAGGAGACACAGCAGCAGAACAGCGCCGAGGAACATGACGTGACGTTTGAGGAACACGGAGCAGAAGAGACAGACGTCCTCACAGACCTGCACACAGAAGAGGACCCGTTATCTGCTCAAGCCTGTTTATGGATGCTGAAGTCCAAAGAGCTCGATCCCGTCCCCGTCAGCTCTTGTGAAATCGTGTGATAATAACCCACATACTAAGAGATTTAGATCACAAACAAACCGACGGCGCACCTTCATCATTACCTCGGAGCATTTTAGTTTTGACATGCAGATGCACGAGGATGTGTATTAGATGTCGTAACATTAATTACTTCTATGTAGTAATCATCACAGCAAGAATATCAACATTTATCATGAACAGCGCCTGCTCAGCTGTTTTAGGTCGTCGTAAGATCAGTGCTTTGGGGTGATTGTGAGCAGGCAGTGATGAAGGACGGTGGGAGAGCCTGAGGACCGAAGACCGATCTCCATCCGATCCGCCTCACGAGTCACAAGCACACAGGAAGAAGAACTTTGATCTGCTGTAGAGGAACGTTTATCACAGACCATCGTAAAACTACACCTTCACCTCTGCTCTCGTCGCCATCAGGCTCGTTCAAGAGCACCTGTAATCATCACATCACTCACACGTCAAGCAGAGACGGCTGAGATGATGAGCTGTGATGTAATATCACGTGGTGATGTGCTGGGATTAGGTGTGGGGAAATCATTACAAGTGGACATCATCATACATCACTATCCCCTAGAAGTGAACAGAGCAGGTGCACGCCGTTATATGCTCGTTTGGATGTGATGTGATGTGATTATGATGAACTGATGTGATGTGATGTTGTGATGTGATGATGATATGATGTTCTGTGGTGATGTGATGTGCGATGTTTTGGTGAAGCGATGTGGTATAGATGTGCTGTGATGATGATGATGATGATGATGATGATATGTTGTTCTGTGGTTATGTGATGTGATGTGCGATGTGGTATAGATGTGCTGTGCTGTTATATGTTGCACTGTGATGTGGTGCTGATGCTGCCGCTGGTCGCCATGGAGACTGAGCATCACTGGAAGAGTGTCCGGTGTGTGTGGGCCATCATCGTGATGCAACCCTTACGAAACACAAAACACCTAGAAAACACCATCAACCTGAATTTCTATTATTAAAGAAATGCTAGCGTGAAACTGAGCTAGAGTGAATTGCAAACGAGCTACTGGTTTTACTCGATCAACAAAAGAGTGAGCGAGTCACACAATGTCCCGTTATCCGTGTCGACAAAACCCAGAAACCGGGCGAAGAATCAGACAGAGAGAAAAAGATTCGCACCGAGTCGATTCGCGAACACAAACACGTTCAGACGCGCGTCGTGTTGAAATATCGCTTCGATTTGAACACAATGAGCGAACGATGGAGATCAGAGACCTACCCTGAGATCAACCGCTGCTGTGACCCATTTCTGCGTCTTTGTCCTCCGCTGGATGATGCTGATGGTGGGGATGATGAGGATGATGATGATGATGATGATGCTGTCTCCCGCTCAAACACACTGCTCCGCGATGCTCGCAGATCTAAACGTTCAACAGCAGAAAATGAGAATCAATCGTGAATGACACGTCCTTCTCAGGGGCCGTAACGAGAGTAAACTGAATTAGTCTTTGTGAACTCGCACTGTGACGCGCGCTCCCTGACGCTCGCGGGCACGCTGCAGTAGCGCGCCTGAGCCGCTAGAGGGCGATCAACACCTCACTAGATTTTTATTTGCAAAACTTAAAAAAGAACAGCACGTGGAAGAAATATCTATCTATCTATCTATCTATCTATCTATCTATCTATCTATCTATCTATCTATCAGCATTATTCAAAAGGAGAATTTTTATTGGCAGGAGAAAAAAATAGGAGAAAAATGAAGAAAACTGATGAAAGTTAGAATGTTCCAATTACACTTTAGTATGAAAGATAAGTCACTAAGTTGGTAGAACATATTATTTCAATAATTGCAATAAAAACACGGTGGCATGATTTACAAAGCATCCGTCATTCACGTAAACGTACATTTTACGCGCGTGAAACACGTCGTCTCTGCGTCGTGACGTGTGCGTCATCTCCATGACAACCGCCGAGGCTTCGACCAACAACAGCGAGACATGGACGACGACCAGAGCGCGGAAGAGGTAAAGTTAAAGACGGTCAGATGTTTGAAATATGCTTAAAACAAGCAAAAGAGAAAACGATTGCTTTAAGAAACAAACGCATCACATTTCCCGCCTTCTTTCTCGGCGCCTCGGTGAAGCTAATCGCTAACAGCTAACCGAGGAGCGTTATCGTTTGTGAAATTAAACGCAGGGTCCTTCAGTGAAGCTTCGTGTTTTGTTTTCCTCCAGACGACGTTTGTGGTGGATGAAGTGAGCGGCATCGTGAAGGAGGTTCGCTCGAGGTCTCTCAGCTTCATTTCAGCTTCATGTCTCGTCTGGACTTTGACCTAGCTTCTTCTTCTTCTTCTTCTTCTTCTTCTTCTTCTTCAGTCTCTGGAAGCAGTGATCGGCAGGAACCCGTATGACCACAAGCGTGTGAACCAGTGGATGTCCAGCGTGGTGGAGCAGTGCCTGGGTCAGCTCAGCAAACTCAGCAAACCCTTCAAGTACATCGGTCAGCTTCCTCACAGCCCGTCCAGATGAACACGATCATCAGATCAGGAGAAGTGCGTCTCAGCGAGAGTCTGATAAAAACATCACAGTAATCCACAGCGCTCCGGTCCATCTGGAGGAGATGAAACTAATCCAGCAAATACTGTGATGCTTTTATCAGATGTTTGGACGGCTGAGACGTTTCTCCAGATCTGATGAAGACACACACACTCCTCGTGAATTCCTGCCTGAACGGTTCCTGTGATTAATGTTTGTTCTCTCCATCAGTCACATGTATCATAATGCAGAAAAATGGTGCAGGACTGCAGTCGGCTTCTTCGTGTTTCTGGGACAATAACACAGACGGTAAGAGCCAGAGTTCTGTTCAAATAGAAATGTGCTCAGCGGTTCCACACACACACACACACACACACACACCTTTGACCCATCTTACAAAAATTATATTCTGAGAATGTTTTGCTGACATTCCTGTTAAAAATATTACTCCTGAGGTTCTGTGATCATTTAAACGTCCAGGATTTTTGTCGTTTTAAACAGTTTTTCTTGGTTATGCAAACTTTAAGGAAAGATTCCATTTAAACATTTATCAAATATTATGGGAATGTTATGTGAAGTGTTCTTTTAACGTCCTGAAACGAGCGTCGGCATTTTAATAACGTCATGTTTTGAGAAGATCAACAAAAGCTTTGCATGAAAGTTATAGGAAAGGCAGGATTTTGACAGATAAGCCAAAGTTATTAGAAGTTCAGTGTATTTTATTAACCGTACACTCATTTATATTTTGAGAGATAATTCTAAAGAAGTATTACACGTAATTCAGTCATTGATAAACATTTCCATAAATAAATGTAGTTTAATGTTACAAAAATATCACCTAGTGTTAAAAATGTGTCTCAGACCAAAAAAAAAAAAGACAGTATTGTTTTTATCCCCGTCTCTGGAACTTACAGTATTATGTTATTAAAAGTGAAACTTTTTTTTTTTTCCTAAATTCAGTATAAAGTGTGTGTCTGGAGCAGAAATAGAGCACAGTACACTAATCATCAGGATAATAAAGATCATCCAGTCAGGATATGCCGTCACGTTCCTACTGTAAACATGAAAACTTTATTTTTGAATGAATATGTATTTGTAACCGCGTCTCGGTCAGATGTTGTGTGTGTGGTGTGTTCCTCAGGCAGCTGCACGGTGAGATGGGAAAACAAACACCTGTACTGCGTGGTCAGTGTGTTCGGCCTCGCTCTGTAGAGTCAGTGATCCTGCACAATAAACTCAATTCACCTCTTAAAAGTGTCTGAAGAGTTTATTCCACATTCGCTCAGACGTCACGACAGTGCAGGTGAAGCTCGGCGCTTCGGGAATGATCTTATGTACACGTGGAAAGGCACAGCGAACCTCTCAATGAAACCACGTCTTCAGAAGACATCGGAGTGAACCAAACAAAAAAAAACAAGGCGCTCGGGTCCTCAGCGGGACCCTGGAAGTGATTCAGACCCACAAAACAATGATCAGAAGTAGAGGAAAACAGGAGAGAAACGAGTAGAGGCACAATAAAACAGGAATGTGAGAAAACAAGGCTGAAGTACAAGATCCAGTGAAGGCTCCAGAGACGCTCCAAACAGAACCAAACCAATAGAGTTATATGCAGCTTCCTCACACGTTCTGAATAGAGTCTGATGGATGAGGCCAATCACATAAACACAACATCTCTCGCTCAAGAACCAAAGGAATAAAAGATTTAGAGACCCTTAATGGGGGGTTTTCATGAAAATTAAGCACATTTACCCTAAATTATTACTGCATTGCAAAAAAACAACAAAAAAAAAAGCAGCATTTCGTATGAAAATATTTATAAAATAATTCTTTTTAGATGTTTATACTTGCTTCGTCAAGGTACTATGTGTTAAACCGATTTATTATCACAGGGTTGAAATGTGCTTAATTATCTCGAATGCAAAAGAAAATATACACGATTGATTTCTCCTCTTTAGAGTCCCCAGCCGAGGTCAGGAACGGAGTTAAAAACACCTCTATATTTACACACGGTTCATCTGTATACATGATCCGGAGTCACTCCGCTTTCAGTCGCTCTCGCTCTCATCCTGGTATTTGGCGCTGGCTTTGATGGCACGGCCATTCTGAAGAGGCATTTCCTCGTAGTCGCTCCTTCAGAGAAACACAGGAGGGTCAGGACGGCTGCTGGGGGTCGGATGAATGAGGCGCTGAAGACAACCTACCCGTAAATGACCTCATCGTCCGAGTCGTTGAGCATGGAGAACGCTGGGTTGTCCTTCAGCTGCGAGTCTGGACACACACACACACACACACACACACACACCTCAGTAACGAAGGCCGGCTTGGCTGCAGAGACACAGCGGCGGAGATGGACTCACCGTACAGAGCGTTTCTGGAGGGAGAGTAGACGAACGCTAGCGTGTAGAGATAGAAGTTCAGCAGGCCGTAGAAGGACAGAAATTCAGCTGGTGGAGAAAAACACTCAGGAAAACCACTTTAAACCAGGCTCATTACATCATGACACACACAGTTATTAAATAAAAACATTACCTCAATGATTAAACCTTACATTACAACTAAACGTTTCTTTAACAAATTAAAAGTTGGAATATATAACACGAAAAACATCTTTAAAACAAGGAAGTGGAGATGTTTCTGCAGGGACGTCGAACACAGGCTGAAAAGGATATAGTTCTGGTAGTGAGTGGAGAGCTCAGAAACAAAGTTGTCTTGCAAAGCCTTGGAGCCAAATCTCAGGTACAGAATAATCACACTGAGGAAACAGGAAGAGGAAGTGATGACACAAAACTCACTCAGGTGTGTGTGTGCGTGTGTGTGTGTGTGTGGACAGACCTGATCACCAGCACCAGCAGGGTCAGTGCCGTCAGAAACTTCAGCCGCAGATCTGAGTAAACCAATCAGACGAGGATCACAAAGATGCACATGACTCGCGTGTGTGTGTGTGTGTGTGTGTGTGTGTGTGTGTGTGTGTGTGTGTGTGTGTTACCCATGTAGGGTGCGTTCTTGAGCTCGGAGCAGGCACACAGCACCAGAAACACCAGATACAGCACATACACAGCCACCAGCAACAGGAAGAAGACCTTCATGCCCTGCAGCACACACACACACACACACACACACACACACGTTATGAATGTTATTAATTTAAAATATTGGGACAGATGTTATTTTATGAAGCAGGAACAATCACCTGGAAGTTCTGGATGTCCACTTTGTACTGATACGTGGGATCCTGCAGCTCATTCACCCTAATAAGAGAAAGCTGATGAGAATCCCACAATGCATAGCAGCAGAGAGACAGCAGAGAGCAGCGGTTTCTCACGTTTGCCAGATTCCCAGCGTGACGGCCGAGAGCCACAGCAGCCCCACGACCAGCAGCTTGGGCAGGTAGAAGGTCAGGAACCTCCGGTCTCCCTGCAGGACAGAGCACAGGTCAGGAGCCGGCCGGAGCAGCGCACTACTGAGGGCCCTCGACAGAGCGTACCTGCACTCGGATGCCGTGATACACACACAGCCAGAAGAGCAGCAGGGCACACAGGAACAGAGCCTGGAAGAAGGCGTCCAGCGTCCCGGGAAACCAGCTGTTCACCAGGAAGGAGAGCGGGAAGAACGGATCTACGGCAGCAGCACAGTCACCGTAGAACCCTTCTCTCTACGTCACGCTCATACAAGTAACTAATTATGTTACATGCAATCATTTATTGCATTTATTTGAAAAGGAAACCCCATGTAATACTGGCAAAGTCAACGTTTTAATCATTTTAACGCATCCTTGATGAATAAAAGCATAGATTTTTTTTTTGCTGAGTGGAGATGCGTTTTTAGGCGTGCTGTGAAGAGATTAATCATCAGTTAACACACACACACACACACACACCCAACGCCCCGGTTCTTCAGGAAGGCTTCAGCGGCGCTGGTTTAATGATTCAGTGTGGTGCGGGTCTCACCGTTATACAGCAGCAGCAGAGGAAGAAGAATGGACATCCACTTCTGCTCGATGCCCCAGTCCCTCATGGAGAACTTTCTCAAAGAGTGAGCGAACATACACTGCACACAAACACACCACCATCATCATCATCATCATCATCATCACCTTCATCATCACCATCATCAGCGTCTGGGACTCACGGTCACGATGAAGGTCATCACCACAAACACGAAGCGGAACCAGATCTCCACCTGAGAGAACGTGGCGTTGTACATCTTGAACTGAGAAAACACACACACACACACACACACACACACACACACACACACACACACACACACACTCTGTCTGAATCACAGCGCTCGCTCTATTCTGATCATTTCTCTTACTGTGTATTTTGTGAATGAAGATGATTTATTTCAGGGCTGTCAGGAATGTGCTGTCCTCCAAAAGATCAAGATTTGAACCAATCTTTTTCTTATAATTATTAGCACCATGTTTTGAACACGGCTCTCCTCTCGTATCCTAGCTTTCTTGGTATCCTTTCGTGTCATTAAATCCAAAACCTTTTGGTGAAACCTGCACGTCGATGGAAAGCTGTTTTTCTTGCAGCTTCGAGGAACCTTGTTTCGGTGTGTTTGCAGGACACTGCTGGAATCTGAACTCACCACAAAAGTCACGTTTTTGATTTTGTCCTTCAGGCCGTCTTGAAGATTCCTGAAGCTGACGTTGATCTTGTACTGAGTGTAGTTCAGATACCCCAGATGAAGAACGATGATCTCGTCACACGCCGGCTGATGCTGTCTCACACACACACACACACACACACACAGAAAATCACGATTCTCCCACATTTCCAAACTAAAAGTGTGACGAAATATTGATCGCTGCAGTCTGTTTAAAAGTGTTTCAATCATTTAAACATAATATATATTTCAAATCTAATATAACACAGTATTTGTTCTTCTGAAGTGAGCAGCAGCTCAGACTCACAGCGGCGCAGCGCAGGCTCCGGTTCTTGTTATGAATGTTATCACTGATCCTCATCACACTAGCGTCCTGAGTCACTCCCTGAAGATCCACGTTCACCCCCAGCTCCTCCCAGCTCAGGTCTGCAACTAACACACACTCCGTCAGCAACACACACACACTCTCTCTCACGCTCACACACACACTCTCTCTCACGCTCACACACACTCTCTCTCTCACGCTCACACACACTCTCTCTCACGCTCACACACACACTCTCTCTCACGCTCACACACACTCTCTCTCACGCTCACACACACACTCTCTCTCACGCTCACACACACTCTCTCTCTCACTCACACACACACTCTCTCACTCTCACACACACACACACACACACACACACACACACACACACACACACACACACACACACACACACACACACTCACTGCTGCTGTCCAGCTGGATGATGCAGGTCAGCCACAGCTGCTGGTTGTAGTTGGACAGTGGTGGAGATTGAAGGTCAAACGGTCCGCTCTGAACGAAACACATTCAATACATCAAATAATGTGTTAAAGTGTCATTTATTTCTGTGAAGCGCAGCTCAAGTGTCACGTGACCCTTCAGAAATCATAATAAATTCTTCCGTAAACATATCAAAGATTAATTTCTGATTAGTAATATGCACAGCTAAAAACTTCATTTGGACAACTTTTCCTGTCCTATCCTAACAAAACACACATCACTGGAAAGATAGTTTATTCAGATCTTATTTCTCACATGAATGAACAACGTTTCTGTGTTTTTAATCAAATAAAGAGGAGACTTCACACAACATAAAAATAAAAGCAGCGTGAACCTCACCTTTGACCCGTTGGTGCTGAAACTCAACCCGTTGTAATAATTCTCGCTGATGATCTTCGGTCCTGCGGGAGAGACTCAAGTCGATCAGTTCAGATCTAAACCTCATTCAATAACTCCTCTCTTCCTCAGAAAGCAGCCGCCATGTCTTTCTCTCCATGTATAAAATACATTTATAAATTTACTTAAACTTAATTATTAATATCTTATATTCTTCCACATTGAAAGCACTTTTAGAAAGACAACAGATATTTCAAGTAAAGGTTTCCTGATCAAGAAGTAAAGTAAAAACAAACTGTTTATTAGCTTCAGATTTAAATTATAACCGTTTTTACCTTTGGATCTTGATACACTAGATCTTCGAGGGTTATGAATGAAAACTTAAGGACTGTTTTTGTGAATCCACTCGACTGATTACAGCCTCAAATGAAGAAAGGAAGTGTGGAGGAGCGGCGAGCAGGTGCATGCTGGGAAACAGGCCTCACCTGACACCCCGATGAGCGTCGAGACGCCGAAGCAGAAGAAGAACACCACGAACACCAGAACAAAGTGTCTCTTAGAGAGAGTGTAGAGACGCATGGGGGCCAGCCTACACACACACACACACACACACACACACACACACACACAGGAGAAAACACTTCAGTTTTGATATTACTGTAATAGTTTGCACTGAAAGTGACGGCACAGTAAGAGTCTGTAGTGTATTATTGTGGTGTTCGTGTGATTTCTGAGAGTCTCTACATACAAGAACACACAGATATTAGTCTCTGACTGGAACCAGATCAGAAAACACTCCACGCTGCGAGCGACACACAGAACAACACTTTCAGACAGAACTCAGGAATTCATCACTAATAACTCCAACAACCAGAAACATGTTTAAACCACACACTCTCTCTCTCTCTCTCTCTCTCTCTCTCTCTCTCTCTCTCTCTCTCTCTCACTCACACACACACACACACACGTTTGTTTTGTTATCTCAGTGAGGACATCACACAAACTTCCAGTGTTTTTCTCTCCTCTAACCCTGAACTCCTCACAGAAACTGCATCAGAACTACTTCCGTCTGATTTATAAACCTCTTTATCTAGTGACGACTGGCGGGTCTCTCACTACATGAGACGACATTTACATCCTCACGAACACACACACACACACACACAGGAAATGAGATCACGCCCACCCGAGAGAGCAGCAAACACGACTCACAAAAGCGTCAGTACTTATAAGCATCTGCTCGAGCGCGGAGTGAATTAAAGCTAACAGTAAACACAGTTTCTCTCACACATCCGGGTCGAGCCGAGCGCGCGCTCAGCGGACTCTACCGCTTCCGGTCGTGTTTCTGAGGTGTCGTGTCGTTAGTGACGGGCCACCGCGCGCTTACCGCTCCATCCTCCGCGGCTCTCGGTTCCTCCGCGGCGCGATTCACGCGGAGTTATGTTTGTTGGCGGCGCGTATCCGCACACATCAGCCCGATGACGTCACCCACGCGAGGTCACGTGACCCCCCTCCGCAGCGCGCACGCGCCCTCGGCCGTTAGTTTAGCGTCAATTAAAACGCTTTGCTCATCAAACGTAGCGTTTCGGCCCTGACCGAATGCGCGGGGATTCAGCGGAAAAGAACATTTAGCACATATGTATAACACAAATATCATATATGTAGTCTTATTGGTGTCATTATGAGAAATTAATTACAGTTGTGTGGACGCTTCAGCTCTAGCTTTAACGCACCTCTGTTTGTGTCTATAATATATTTTATGTAGTAATTCTATTTCATCCGTTTGCTGACTTGACAAAAGGCCTCTATTCTTTTTCTCTTCCATCTACTTGTTTTCATTTGGTGCACACACACACACACACACACACACACACGAGAGCAAAAAGCCTTTTCAACAGACTTCTGTTTAGGTTCAGTAATTTTCCTCTAAAGGCAATGTATAAATCATTTTATATGAAATTAAAGGATAAATACAGGAGCCTGATAAAGGCAGGTTTTTGCATCTGAACTCTTCACACACACACCCACACACACACACACACACTGTCGTTGCTTCTATCGTGATCCGCTCGTCGTTACCTGTAGAAGCGCTCGGTTTTGTAGGGCGTCAGGTCCTCCTGGATCTCCCTGAAGACGTCTTGTATTCTCCTGCAGAGCTGCTTCATCTTCTCGAAGCTCTCCGGTCTCTCCATCGCTGCGTCTGACGCGGGTTTTCTCTGGAAACGCAGTCGATGCTGTTTAATTGTGCGCCTGCTGCTGTGGGGGGGCGGTCACGTGATCGCGCGCGTTCAGGACCAGGGACAGTGCTGCGCTCACTAGGTAGGGCGCACTAGGTAGGGCTCACGGCAGGGTCCGCGCACATTTTGAATGTTAAAAACTCCCAATCTCTCAGTAGAGTCGCTGTCCATATTTAATAAATGGTTCATACAGAACTGTTTTCAGCTTTATACCCGGGATGTATTACAGTCATCTGTACAGGTGATTTATTTCCGGTTTTTATGATATTTTTGAAGTGATAAAACACAACTGAACATTAAAACACCCTCGAGCATGGATTATTGCAAATCTGAAATAAACCTTGAATTCAGGAAACCCCATCTAAAAGAAATAATTAATTGATCCACTAAAATGTCATTTATAAACTTACATTAGTACTAAATGCAATACACTAAAGAGTGACAGACATGTTAATATTGCTATTTATTTGTTTGTTTTGGGTGCATTGTAGTGTATATATAGTACTTTACTAATGTGAATATGTAATATATTGTATATTATACTGGTTAAAGTCTGAAGCAAAACATCTACAAAACAATTCATAAATCTATTCTTTTCAATAAAATCTCAATTTAGTAGCTTGACATTTTACTCGCCCTAAAAACTCAAAGTTAATTAGTATAAACATAATTAATCAGTCATAAAAGACAAAAAAATATATACATTTGTGCACAATATGTTTTAAATTTCCTTAAATATTAGGGTAAATATTCATATCGTTTTGGTAATCATTTGTTTAGGGGATAATGTCTTAATGTAAGTCTGAAGTCTATATAGCACATAAAACAATACACTATACTATTTACATTAGTTTAAGTCTGAAGTAAAACACTGAAGAAACGCCATTAAAAAATAATAATTCTATTGGTTTTTTACCCTTTTTTTAAAAAATAGAAAATGAGCAAAATAATATAATTCTTGTTTTAAATTTAAATTATTATTATTTTACATTTTCCTGTTTAACAACGAAGCAGAAATCTGTATGACAAAGCACTATATAAAGGTCACTTGACAAAAAATCATAACATGAGAAGAAATCTGAATGTAGGCTTTCAGAGAAGCTTTTAATGCATCTAATACTAAAAGTACTGCGGTCGAATCACGGTGAAGCAACCGTAATACCATGCTGCTTTGAGAGAGATATATATATATATATATATATATATATATATGCAGTGGTCTTGAATGACTACCGTATTTAATCATCACTTCAAAGAAACACACATTAACATCTCTCTTCGTTTGATGCTTTTATGTCACTGATAAAAGCGTGCATGAATCTGATAAGAATCGAGGAGAGAGTGTTCGACCTGTACACTTTTATTGGGCTACACACCGACAAAGGACACAATTCAGCTTCTGAGGAACAACAAAACTGTTCGTTACAGTACAATGCAAACCCTAGTGCATAGGCTTCAAGTTAGTTTCGCCTGACCCCGACCCCAGAGTCTGTTTACAAAACAAGAGTCAAAAAACAGGGAACTGGCAAAGCGTGAGGTTCCCTTCAATATACAGTATAGAGCAAATAAAGAGATCTAAACGAGTCCTAACTCTCCTGCCAAGCAGTCACCTCAAAACCAGACGGCATCATGGGTGCAGACAGAATGGACCAAAGCAAACGCAAATCTAAAAAGTGTTGCAATTACAGCGAGCCGTGACGTGCGTCTTCAACTCCAAAGCCGCTCCATGCTCGCCTCTTCTAAAACAAACACGTTCTTTACAAAACAAGCCACATCGTTTACCCAGCATGCCTTTGTACCGTCCAATACACACATTCGTTCACCAAAGTCACGTTTCTCCGCCTCCGAAGCACTGTCCTAGTCCTACCAATACCAAGCACATTTCAAATAATAACTGCACCATAAAGTCCAATAAAGACGCTCGGATCTCAGCGGATGTAGCGGTGAGAACGTCAAAAATCTCACAAAAACACAAATCACCAACACCAAACCCCGCCGGCGCGCCGTCTACGGTATATACACACCACGGCGAGCCCGAGAACCGCTTGCACATGGATAACGCTCACGAACGCTGATTAAACGGCATACGCGCCTCGAGAAAGCCGACGGTGAAGAAAGCATTAGTCTTGACAATATTGCACAAACAAGACATAAATAAATAAATAAACTCTTCCGTTACAAACATCGACTACTTTTTCTCAATTCACCATCGGAGGATTCTCATCACACGAAACAAAACAGCACTTGTGTTCGGATCACTCTTCACGAAAGACAGAAGACGGACACATGCACATAAACGCACGACGCACTTTTATGCCGCGATGGAACTCTTCCGAAAACACTAAAAAACCAAACGCAATGACCACTGCTGCTCTCTTCTGTATCGCTCGCTCGCTCTACCGACATTAAAATATAATGAGAAGAAAACACGGGGCGTGCTGCTCCGTTCACAGAGAGCCCACCGCGGAGCTCCCTCGAGAAGCAGACGAATAAGCAGAGGTGTGAAAGAGCGGTAGAAAAATATCTCCTGTCTGCACACGTCCAGGTGGATTAAATGTGGCTTGAGAGCCATTACACAAAATCACTTCACAGAAGCGTCAGCAGGGGGCAGTCACTTCAGATTCGGGAGGGAGGGGGGGCCTGATTGGCACATCACTTCCTGTTTCGCCGCAGGAAAGAAACCCAACCAGGAAGACAGTAAAAAGGTTGCTTTCTAAAGAAGCCAATGACGTGTAAGGATTTGGGACAAATACAAAAATATCATCTATTGCAACTGTTCAGACATTAAGAACGCTGTGTGCACATTAATTCAGATAAAGGTTTATTAAGTATTTTAATGAAGGGAAAGTGGTGCAACCGTGATTTCCTTTAATTAACGTCCAGAGATTAAACGCATTCAACATAAAGGTCCATTGACGTACTATATGTACGTGTGCTGTGTACATATTTTGAATATATTTACATGTATATACATTTCTATATATATATATATATATATATATATATATATATATATATATATATATATATATATATATATATATATATATATATATATATATATATATATATAGTCAATATATAAACAGTCTATTTTTCTTAGACGTACACACATATATACAATGTTTGCATTTATATATGCATGAATATAAAAAGTACTCATTTAAACAAAACCTTTTTTTTGGAAGCGAATAATCGTGATTAGTTGTTTGACAGCCAGTTAAAAAAAAACTTTAACATGCAGAATTTAAGTGTTTAGAATCAAAGTAATCTGAGTTTTTATAAACATTTCAATTCGATAATTTTTTTGACCAAAAATATTAGAATTATTTGCAAAAACTCACTGTAAATACCTTGTTTCTAAACACTTTAATTACAGAAAACACATTTAAAAAACGATGCATATTAAGGAAATTGATTCATTTTAAGATAAATCATGGTTGCACCACTTTTTGAAGCTATGACCAGTTCACCAAGATGACAAAAAAACAATCAAAAATCACTAAAATACCCTAATGAAACATTCTTAATTTTTTAACAATTGCAATAGATTTTTTTTGTATTTGAAACATCTCAAATTCGCTTGTCGAAAATCTGTATACGTCACTGACCCACTATAAAATGACACATGCAGGGCAGTACGAATAAAAAAAAAAAAAAAAAGTGTGGATGAACAAACAAACATTCAAGAGGAATTCATCACTAAAAACATCTAGAACGCTAATGAATACAGCATCAATGGTTTCACCGTTGAGCTTATTCGGTCTGCCGAAGCAAGTCCATCCTAATAGAAATACCTAGAGCGTACAGCTACAGACTGTATATTCAGTCTAACTATCTCTTAATAAAATACACTTTATGACTGCAAGCCAAAAGCATCTAACCAGATGCCAGCTATTGAACTCCAAGGGTAAAGTCCCTGGAAGTGAGTTGGATTTTACATCCTCAAAGTGTGACAAACATTAGTATCTTATGCAAAAAAAAAAAAAAAAAAAAAAAAAGAAAAAATTAGTAATGACAGTATGTTGTACAGCAATTGATTTCAGTGCCCAGTAGTACCTCTAACACTCGGAAAATGTGGCTTCCCAGATGTAGTTTTCAAGTATTAGTACTGCATCTTAAACTGGGAAAAATTCTAAAGGAACAAGAGAGAGAGCGAGGAAAGAATTGGCTAAAATGTTCAAGCCCAGTGGATCACTTGAGGCGCTGGGTGACATTAGCAAGTGCTACAGCAAAAGCTTGCACAGCTGAAAAGGGGTACTGAAAGTCCAGGATGTATGCATTTCCATCAATCCTTCCGAACTGCATCACCTACACAGAATGAAACGGGTTATGAGTTAGAAAGCAGGAAAATTGTGACCAGCAGAAATAACTTCTCAAGCAGGGAAACTCGGTCTTAGAGGGCCACTGTTCTGCAGAGTTCAGCTCCAACTGGCCTCAACCTTCCAGTTTGCCTTTGTTTAATCGGACTCCGAGCTAGGATGTAACGATTCACTTAACTCGTGATTTTGATTTCATGATACGATTTTCTGTACGAAACAAACCCTAAATCAATTAAGTTATCCAGTTACACTTGAGCGCTTAAGCTATGTAGACAACTAAAAGATCAATCAATCAATCAATCATTTTTATTTATATAGCGCTTTTAACAACACATAGATCATTATTATGATTCAAATGGTTCATTAACAAACGTGCGATTAGTCGACTAACACTTAAATTGAACAACTAGTCGTCCAGAGAATTCTTTAGTCATGGACAGCCCTTGTTGGAGCGTCACACTGCAAGAGAACGGCCCTCCAGGAACAGGACTGGACCTAATCTAAAGCTTCTTGCGTACCTGTCTCCCCTCGAGCTCAATCTGGAAGTTCTTTGCCGATTCCTGCGTGACTCTTCCTCCAAAATCCAGCTGGTAGACCTGCGTGGCTTCGTTCCAAAGAGGCTGTTTGTTGGCCATGATGTAGACGAACCCTTGGCTGCCGAGGCCACGGTCTTCTTTCTCGTTAGCCTTTCGGCACTTGATTTCGTCCAGCTCGCAGCCTCCCGCCCGCAAGTTCCTTTTTGCTTTCCAGCTCTTTTTACCGCTCTGGCTTTGGTTCATCAGTTCGTCGCCGCTGATGAAGAGCTCCGGCTCGCTCTCGGAGCTGTCCTGGAACTCATTAGTGGTGGCCTTGCTTAGCTTTTTGGCTTTCAGCTGCTCTTTCTGGCCTTTCGGCTTCTTTTTGTCTCGACTGCCTAACCTTGGACTGGAGATGAGGGAGTTGAAGTCACCGAGGGCACGGCCCTCTTTTTTAGACTTGTTGGCTCCTTCTGTGATCGCCGGAACATTTGCTTCCTCTGCTCGACTGTTGTCCAAGCGCTTGCGGTTCTTCTTGCCAAACCTATCTGCTCTTTGAGGAACCGGACTTTCATTGAGCGAGAGCACCTCTTGAAAATTTTCCCCAGCCTCGGCGATGGATTCTGGGGGACTCTGGAGGTCTGGAGGAGGCGTAGGCAGAGGAGGTGGTTGAGGGGGAGGAGAAAGAACAGGCTTATCCAGCAAGTGTGAGGTCTTTGGTGGAAGGGATGGAGCAGGACCCGACGGACTTGGCATGGGTGGACAGGGATTATAAGAACCCCACGGATGAAGCGGAATGGGGGTCACAGGCAGATTCGAACAAGAAGCTGTCCCAGGGTACATTGGTGGGAGAGGGCAGCAAGCAAGACTGGGAGAATAACCGGGTGGCAAGACCACAGCTTGGTCCTGCTGGGAAAAGGGAAGAGGAGTAACCACCTCTTTGGGAGAGGTGGGGCGTGGAGAAGCTTGCACGGAGCCGCTGTAGGCCGCACTTGGTGGATAGGGCAGAGCAATCTGGTAAGCTCCCGCCAGTTGAAAAGTTGCAGCGTTAGGACTCGTCGGAGATTTCGGCGAGAGGACAAACGGAAGACGGGAGACGTCCAGATGCTGTGCAGGGCTGAGGATGAGTGGAGGAGGTTTGTGGGATGCAGGAGGTACAGAGGTGGGCAGAGTCATCGTACGCTCTTGGGGAACCCAGATCTCTTCTGTAGCAGATGGATCCCATTGATACGGTGGCGGCCGCTTGACTGTCAAACTCACAACCTCCGTATTAAGAGCCATCTGCCTCAGAGACTGATTTAAAGCCTCGTCCTCTGTAAAGGCAGAGTTGATATAGTCAGCCCTTTCCCTGTTTCCACCTGCACTAGACACTCCACCGGTGCCATCCATGCTGAGTAGGCTGTAGGAAGATTGGGAAGGCAGCGGCGAGGCACTGTTTGAGTGCACTATTACAGTGCTGTGAGGTGCACCACCTCCGGTCGGTGGGAAATCTTGCCTAATTATTGTCCCCCCAGCTATACCGTTACTGCCATTGCTGGCGTTACTCCCACCGTTACTACTGCACTGACTGCACGTGTAAAGAGCTGTCGGCCCTCTCGGCTGGTAGGAGGCAGACAAAGCACTGGCTTTGGCCTTGGAGGGCAGGGTTCTTTGGGGATCCAGGATCTGAGAAACCTTCAGTGCAGCTTCCCGACTATTCCGCCTCAAGGTAGCGTGAATCAAGCTGCTGTCCAATCTCTGGCCTGGGCTCCGCCCCGCTCCGCCCTGATTGGCTGCATCAGGGTAAGGGGGTGGGTCCCCACTTGGTATAGAGTACCTTGGCACAGTGAGACGGTTCAATGTGGCTGAGGCATAGGGCAACTGCACCTTCTTCCCCTCAACAGCAGAAGAAGATGATGAGACCCTGAGGGTGGCAGAGCTTCCCGGGCCCTGAAGTGTGTAAACGTTCTGGTTGCAAACAAGTCTGGTGCGGGGACGGCATACCTCCTCCACATTTCCGCTGCTGTCAAATGTGGTGATGCGTTCGTAGCCCAGCGGCGTCGGGTACTGCGCTGCCTGGGCAGCAGGTGGATACAGGGTCAGGTCCCCTTTCTTTACACAGGCTTCCCCTGAGGATGTAGTGCTGGAGCTGCCTCCCGAGGTGCAACTCGTAGAAACAGCAGCGGAAACTGCCGCCGTGGCAGCGGAAACTGTGCCCGGGTAAGGAGGTGGAGGATTCATCTTACTAATCTCGAGAGGGGCAGTAAAAACCACCGCGTCACCCTCAGCCAGTTGTGGGGCAGAGCGAGTCGTTTTAATTTTAAGCAGGAGGTCATGCTCCGCTCCGTGCTCTGCTGTCGGGGGAACATCCGGGACGGGGCTCTGCGTGAGCTGAATGACCGGGCATGGCGGTGGACCTGAGGGCAAAGCGGGAACAGGGATCTGGATCGGATGCTGCTGCTGCTGCAACTGCTGCTGCATTTGCTGATGCTGCAGCTGCAGTTGCATTTGCAGATGCTGCTGTTGGATTTGATGCTGAAGCTGCTGTTGCATTTGCTGTTGCTGCTGCATCTGCTGGATCTGTTGCTGCATGTGTTGCTGCTGCTGCTGCTGCATGTGCTGATGCTGTAACAACTGCTGCTGCTGCAACTGATACTGCTGAAGCTGTTGCTGGAGCTGCTGCTGCTGCTGCTGTTGATAATGTTGTTGCAGCTGCTGCTGCTGTTGTTGTTGCTGCTGTTGTTGTTGTTGGGATTGCGCAACTAAAATCCGACCGACCTCCATACCTCCAAAGATTACCTGTCCAGGACTAGAATACCTGGCAGGAACGGAGTACTGAGCCGTGAGCACAGAGTCCTGCTGTCCTTGCTCGGACACCCCAGGTGGTGCCACAGTCGATGTTGGACTGGACAACACATCCAGCTGGACGTTCTGATTGGCTAGCAGGGACTGGACAAGGCCGATGCTCTGGGTGGGGGACATGGCTTGTGCGGGGCTGTGTATGGGGGCAATGGGTATGTTGACAGTGCAAGGTGGATTATCATCAGTGATTCCTGATGCTCCTGTGACAGGCAGGTCATCCTCATCCTCACTGAAGACATTAGGACTAAACATAGGCAAGTTAATGTATTCCACTGAGATCTTCCTCACCTCAGGGAGGTAGATGGTCATCTGTCTGGGCTGGAGGTGAAGTAAACTGGTCTTGTAGATAACTGGAGAGAGGGTAATGTATATTAGAAAACATGGGATGCATAAATGAATGTATTAATAGATAAATACATATACATTTGTGTATTATGCATGTATAAAGACACACAAGTATACATTTAAGATTTTTTTTAATTTACTAAATACATTAATAATATAAATTATATGAATACTAGTATTTACAAGTAAATATATTTTACAAATATGTTGTATGTCTTCATATATGCATACTAAATGTACGCAGTACACACACAGATGCGATGAATCGTTGCCCAGCACTACAAATAAATAAATAAAATACCTGCTCCGAGATTTGTTGGCAAAAATGCTGCAAGCCCCACAATTTTGAACTTTGTTCCCCATATGTTAGATGTAACTTGCGCAAGATAATTGTGCTAAAATACAAAAGAGACACATTTTTATAAGAGGCAAACATTCTGTGAGTTCACACATAGACGTTTTTACAAATGCGTTCCTGAAGCACAAAATCGGTCATAAGCAACACAGGTATATATATATATATTTTTTTTTAATGCCCAAAATCATATACATGATATTAAAGGTGCCACAGAATGCACTGATACAATATTTTAAACTGTTCTCTGATATCGACATATTTAACTCTGCTGAGGTAAATAGTTTTCCATTCTATGGCAACTTTAAGTAAAGATCACGTTCCATGAAGATATTCAGTACATTTTCTACTGTAAATATTTTGATTAGTAATATGCATTGCTACGAAGTTAATTCTCCCTCAGATTCCAGGTTTATCTCAACAAATCATACATGAATGGAAAGATCATTTGTTCAGCTTTCATCTATTTTCACCTCTGACTGGTTTTTGGTCCAGGGTCTCAAACTGTACACTGTTTAGTGAGTACCTGTGTGATGTCGTCGAGAGGAAACTCCCGCCGAGTCAGACTCGGAGAGCCGATGGAGGGCTTACGAATGGGCAGCCGAGGCGATCGCGATATCTCCTGCGCGGTGCGAGAGAGCTTGGGGGACTTACGGGGATCTATATTAATCCTGTTGGTAAAGGGACACACTAAGTCTCTACAGAGAAGGTAGCAAACGAAGAAAAGAGTTCAAGGTGAGTTTGCAGAGTTAAAAAAAAAACAAAAAACATGTCTTCAGAACTGAAGGAATCGTACGTTTCACGCTCCCAAAGTGAACTCTTTTTACAAAAGCATTGCATGATTAATTCCTTGTCATTTATCAGGTTAAAAAGGGATACACAAGAGATATTTTTGTACAGTAAATTATAAACACACATCCACTTTAACAAAGAGTCTAATCATGCCACTAAAAATCCCAAACACGCAGTACCTGGGAAGTTTGGGAGACTTGCTCCCTCTGGAGATCTTTGGCGATTTCTTTCCGACCCAATCGTCGTTGAGCTCAATGTCACTAGAGTCTGAGCAGTTGCAGCTGTCAATCATGGAGGGGATGAAGCTGTTTCCATAGACTTCATCTGTGATGAGAAACAATTTGAGCCGTCGAGGAGCTAAACCAGCGTGGTATTTCATCCCCCAAACGTCACTCGTACAAACCCACCTGTTTTCCCGTCCGTCTTTGGGTCCATGATGACAAATTCAGGGCGAAGCTTGCTGATCCTACGGCCTTTGAGAATCGGCACGAGTCCCCCCAGATACTCCAGGTACAGGGTGTAGCAGGGGCCGCCGACCTCGGGGTTATCCTCCGTCCTCTTCATGGTGCAGTGCAGGCGCTCGTTACCTGATGTCGGATAACTAACAAAGTCCCTCATGTTGTTGGGATCCGGGATGGGTGGCTGAAGAGAGGACAGCGTGTTAGAAACACAGAAAGATGGCAGAAGAGGAGCAGTATTACGACTGATCAACCAGCACGAAACAGGATCCACGGACAGAACAAAGAGGTGCAATATAGACCAAAGACTTTTAGGGATTTTAGTGCTGATGTGTTTTTGTGCTGCTACTCCTAGAGTTTGTGATAGTCTTCATATTCTCTGTGCTGGTCAGTTCACAGCAGTGAAGGAATGTTCAGTTCAGGTTTATTAAGCAGTCTATTACCTTTTCAGCAGGCATTTTTATCTTTATAAAATCATTTCTCTCATTTAATCTTACATTTAATCGGTCATTTAGAATAATGGGACATTTGTGCTGTTAATTACCAAGTAAACTAAATCAGTATTTTTTAGTTTGCAATGCGGAGTGAAGAGGTGTTTAGGTGTGTTTTAGACACAGTTTAATTCAGTGAATGCTTTAAGCTGCAGTTACAATGGATATAGTAAACGTAAAATGCTGAATACTGAAGTATTTTAATAATAAAAATATACTTTAAATGTGAAATCAAAACATCCAGTAGGTGGCAGCAAGTCACCGTTAATGAGCCGTTCGTTTGAAGTGAAATGTATGTAATGTAACTAACTGTATGTAATGATATAAACGTGTCTTGAATACTGCGATCACTCTAAACGTGTTTCTACAGACCGAATCACGCGGTGACCTCTGTGAAGTGTTTTCTACCTTGATGGTGGAGGCGAAGGCAGAAGACACGTAAGTGCCGAGGCGAGAGGGCATGCTGAGCTTGGCCACGTCCTTCTCCTCGTGAAGCGCTCCGGCGATGACCTGACGACACAGCAGCTGGAGGCTAGCGACGCGATGCTCGATCCGGAGCACGTAGAGCGCCGGGCCGCTGGCCAGGAACAGACGCGAGTCCCGGTGACCCCAGCAGAGTGTGCTGATGGGCCTCTGAAACACAGCGGCGTCGGATCGGTCAGAGCACACCCGGGACACCCCTCACACCTTCACCTCACTGCATCACGTCATTGTTCATCATAAAGAGGCCCAGAAGCACTTTCACAGACTTTTATGATGATAGTTCTCTCCTGATGGACCTGCCCAACTCAATCCTTAACCATCTTCAAGAAACGGCTAAAAACACATCTCTTCCGGCTTTATTTTTATTAAAAAAAACAAACGACAAATACTTAGACTTGAGCTTTATTCATTAAAAAAAAAAATTATAATAATACTACTTCTCTATTTGTTTGCATTCCATCTATTTGCTTTTTTTTTATTTATTATGCAATTACAATAAGCCTCTAACCCCACCTTACAGTATTATTTTTCTATCATGTTTTCTTTTTATTATATAATAATAGACGTGCTACCTGTACTGTGTTAAGCTAGCTCAGAGTCATGTCTTCATTTGCAATTGGCTTTGAATAATGTGTTACTGTACATTTAGCAAGGTTTTATAAAGATTAAATACTTAAGACAAAAAGGAATACGTAAGAAAAAAAAATTTAAGGTTAAAAGAAAGAGAACAATAAATCAGTACATAAGTAGATCATTAAAAATATCCATCAAAAACAGACCCATTTGAAAGAGAAAACAAGTTTCACATGTGTTTTGGTTAAGCATTAACTCACTTCATATTTTTCATTCCTTAATAAACGTGTTTTAATCAGTAGTTTGCGTCTGTTTATAAAGACTCACCTGAGCAGGTGTCTCCAGTGAGTAAATGTGCTCGCCGCACACATTGTAAAACTTCACAATGGCGTTCCGGGGGGCCTGGGAGGGGTCAGAGGTCATCACGAGTCTCTCCATCCCAGCCACAGCCAGCAGGTCGCCCTGAGAGCACCACTGCACCACCACATCTGATGAACACACGGCACAGCTCAGATATGGAAACCCAAAAGACCCGTTCTCTGAAATCCTGCAGTGCAATAGATCCCAGTCTGTGTGTTTCTGAGGTCTCATTCGGTTAAAATGTGTTTTATGAACATAATATGAGATTTGAATGAGAGTGTTATCACAGCTTCTGATGTTTTGGAATCAAGCGAAAATTGATTTTTCAGTTTTGAAATCAAAGTTTTATAAGCCTATCTAGTCAGTTATTTGATAATGATTAAACCAAGTAAAATGTATGCAAAAATAAAAATAACCTATATTCACAAGAGATCAACCAATAATTCAGAACGACTGACACCAAATGACTGCAGTGATTAAGGGGTCATCGGATGCCTGTTTTCCACAAGTTCCCATGATTCTTTGGGGTCTATAACACACTTAGTAGTATGTTAGTATTCTACATAACTCGTGTCAGAAACATCTCTGTTCAAAGCGTTGAAAGTTAAATCAGTCTTGGGAGGACAGACCCACAGCCAAGAGTCTGAGAGCGTCTTGAGAAAGGGGTTTATCAGAATTAAAAATAAAAATCAAAGAGCACGGTTTATTTTTATCATTAAAGGGTGGTCGTGCATCACACGCATTTCAGTTCAAACCACATGTAAAAAGTGAATTTTGCATCCGCTGAGCCCTTTTAATAACCCCGTAAGGAGCCAGAAACAGAGCCGGTGAGGAGGAACCTTTGAGGCCGGTGCGTATTAACGTGGGTGAGAGGTCATCGTAGTTATTCATCAGACTGACGTCTCCAGACGTGAAGCAGACGGTCAGCAGCGGCTTCAGACTGTGCACTGAGAAACAGGAAGAGCGGGAACGGTCACTTTGTGTTGATTTGTGCGCTTTATTTATTCTAATTCTATTCCTATTTATAACACAATCAACAGCAAAGAAGGTCTTTAACACTAGCTTGATGCGTCTGCTGGTTATATTTAGATTTAGACGCCTGAGAGTTACCCTGCAGAGGCGTGCAGTCGTCCGAGTCCGTGTCGCTCTCGCTGCTGTCCTCCACCAGGAAGTTAGGATAGTTCCAGGCCATGCTGGAGATGCCCTCGGCCTCGTGCAGCAAGATATGAGCCAGCATCCGGCCGTGACAGTCCATGACGATCACCTGACCATCCGCCGTCCCAAACAACACCTGAGACACAGAACGGCCTGCTTCAGACCCGCGCTGATAAAACCAGCACTGACCCATCACGCTCCGGAGCACACGCCGCGCTTGACGCTAAATACTGGTTTACACGGTGCATGCGTTTAGAAATGTGATTATACGTGATTTGACTGATTCTGGATTTTGCTTATAGGATAAATCAATTTATTGCATAGCCAAAATACCAATAATATAAGATTTCATTTATAATGCAGAGCTTTTAATTATAAATAAGCCTATTTCTGTAGTTATTAACATTTTCCTTTAAACACCTACCACTGAGTTACTGTATGAAACTTTAACTTAAATCAACTTTTGTTAAATTGAACTGCATTGAACGGAGAAGGCCGTGGACGAGCGCGGGGTCACCTGCTGGTCATCAGGGGTCCAGATCCCGCAGGTGATCTGACTCTCCAGGTTGATCTCGGAGGACCAGTGTCTCTGACCGCTGACCGATCCCACGAGGACGAAGCCGTCGCGGTACGAGATCAGCGCCTGCATGCCGTCGTGGGACCAGGTGAAGTCGCTCACCTGCACAGGTACGGCGTGTTAAACAGAGCCAGCGCTCGATGACTTCTGCTGTGACAGAGCTTCGGGGCGTCTCACCTGAGCTCCTCGGTCATTGACCAGCTCGACCGACCAGCGGCCCTCGTACTGAATCCAGACGAAGATCCCGCCGTCCGTGTCGCAGGTGGCCAGCTTCTGGAAGGGTTCGTTCCATCTCACCAACACCACCTGAAGAACAGGAAGCAGAGCTGAAGAAGCGCTTCAGAAGGGATGTCGCTATGTGTGTATTTGGTGTAATGTTTACGCCACTTAACATTCACAAGATATTATTTTCCACATACAGTACAATATTGCTGCTTCTCTCGGTTCAACCTGTTTTTATGAAGCTCATTCCCCTGAAAAGTGTGCTGTGTGTGTCAAGCAAGTCTAGATAGTGTATGTAGTATCAAGCCAAAAAGAAAATAATTGTTATTATTATATATATATATATATATATATATATATATATATATATATATATATATATATATATATATATATATATATATAAATTCATGTAAAAAAAATTGAATTATTTTATCCAAATGTATTGTACCCAGCTTATTTTTGTATATCTGAGCAAATTTATTTAGATATTTCTGAACCAAGAAAATAGCATAAAAATATAATTATAAAAAGGCATCATGAAGGGAAGGGAATCACATGATCAATAATTAAAGGTAGAAGTACACTTGTAAGTTGTTGTCTACACAGACACACACCGCTCCTCGTGCAGACGTGCAGACGCACACACACACACACACACACACACACACACAGCTCTATATTAAGAAGTCACAACAAGATCAGACTGAAGATCTGACCAAATGCAGGATTACAGCAGAAAGCCAAAGCCACAGAGAGAGCCCTTAACCGTCCACTCATCCTCCGACAGCAGACGTGTGCTGGACACGAGCTGGACACGTGCTGAGACACTGAAACACTGATCTCTCCCACAGAACGTGTGTGTCTGCAGACATCTGCTAAATGAAGCACAGAGGACGGATCCACAAACTAAAGCATCTCTGACCCTTCACCGTTTCTGTTTTCTGACACATTCTTAGTGTTTCACTCCTAGTTTTTAAAGAAGCGATTAAAATATATTTATCCTTGGCCTTTTCTGTGCGACTTTAAAACAAGCTCTAGCTATTTATTTATTTTTTAATGTAGTTTTTAACAGTGTTTATGAAAGTTAGACCTTTTTAAAACAAATTTGGGTAAAAAATGAACTTAATTTAACAGGGATTGACTTATTTTAAGCATAAAACCTTGTTCGGCTTCACTTTGTTTCTCTAGTCATCACCTCCAGAAAACAACAAGAACACTGAGGAAGATATGTGACATGTAATGCCGCTTTGAGACTTTCTGCAGTGATCTAAGATCAGTTTAAGATGCTCTTCACCAGCAGTTTGGGACGGCTCTAAATCCTCACGCACAGATAAAACACAGTGTGCCTTCCATGAGCTGCAGACTAAACTAGGTAACATTTCTCCCTAACTACTATTTCTGGCCTCACTTTACTGATAATATATGAAAGAGAGAGTGTGTGTGTGTGTGTGTGTGTGTGAGCAGCCGTCTGAATGGTTTTATATCAGAAGCTGATGACGAGACGCTTTAAAGATGCAACAAGGTTAAGAATCCCAGCGGAGCACAGATTACAGACGTGTGTATTTTTATCCCGTCTATTTTCTGCTCTCTTCACGTGTGATGGACACTCGCTGGAGAACACACAAGCACACACATCTCTCTGTAGTGTCTTATTACTCTCCTCGAAGCTTTAGATTAAACGCTGAGATCCTCCAGAAGATCAAGAATTAGACAGAAGTGAGCGGCGCGGGCCGACATCTCAGCTCAGGATAAATGAGCAGGTTCTCTTCGTTAGCGAGGAGACGTTCCGCTAACGAGGGCGTGTTCTCATAACCTGACAGATCTGGATACCTGAAGCACATCCAGCCGTTTCTTTGAGATTTAAGAGCAGAGCAAAAAAATAAATATTCACAGAAGATATGAGTGAGCTTTGCACAACTGTAGAAGCAGATGGAACTAATTTGAAAGTGAAGATGCATTCTTCCCCTCGCCTTTTTGATACATTCATTTTAGAACCGAGCAAAACTTAAAATTAAAAACAATTATTCACAAGAAATTAACCAGTGAGGAAGTGATCGATGTACACGGCCCTCGAAATCACGATTTCAAAATGAATTTTTCCTTGCCCCTTTTAAACACACAATTACGGTGCAATTTTTTTTTTAAATGCAACCAAGTATGCAAAAGTAAACACCTGAATCAAATTTGAAAGATATCATTAAATGCCTTAAATAGCTTTAAATGCATTATTAATGCAAATTATTTGTTTTATTATTAATTTATTATTTGATTTATTTTAAATATTCTTGATGCAAAACAAAGTATACCCACAAGGCATCGACTGACGTGTTCCTGGAGCACAGACAATAACACACTGCACATGTTCCAGATCACAGGGATGTGAAGTAAACTAGTAGAGTACACCGCTAAGAACTTCACTTGGACAACTTCAAAAGGCGATTTTCTCAAATTTTCAGGGGTTTTTTTGCACCCTCAGCTTTCAGACGATCCACAAACCTCCCTTTCAACAAACGGACTGGTTTTGTGCTCCAGGGCCGTTTACAAGCAGCTCAGCGGCGTTCAGGGGCCGCTCCTCGGCGTGCGCTCACCTCACTGTTGTGGCCCCTCAGGTTGAAGTTGATTCTCTGCGGGGTGGGCCGGTCTCTCCGGCAGTGGCTGGAGGTGAAGGTGACCCCCACGACCCCTCGGCCGTTCCCCGTGGCCAGCCAGCCCTCCTCGTAGCAGCGCCTCCTGCACACGGGCTTCTCCTTCTCACTGCGGGGCACTCGGCCCTTCCAGGACAGACACAGGATGTTGGAGTCGCTGCAGAGGACGGGCCCGAGCTCCACCGCCGCGAACATGCCTGCTGCTACGAGCGCACTCGCGCAAATCCACAGAGTCACCGGGCTCTCCGGCGGGTCCTTAGGGTCCGGGTGAGAGCGGCCGCTGCTTCACAAACACTCCCCGCCCAAAAGTACTGCATAAAACTAGCAACATAAACCAAGTCGCGCGCCTTTTCCGGGAAATCTCAGGGACGGAGTCACAGAAAACTTTCTCCAGGGCGAAGCAGCCCCCTCATGACGTCGTCGCTCCTGGGGGGTGACGTCATCGACGGACGGAACGCTCCTGTGCGCGTGCTCATGGCGGCGGACGCACGCGCGGGGTTCTCCTGCGCGTCAGCTGCTCCTGCGCTCCGCCCGTGACGTCATCGCTCCGGGGGAGCCGTCGGCCAATCAGCGTCGGGGATTCCTTTAAGAGGACAAAAGGCAGAACATAAACAATTAATGTTTCTGAACGCGCAAACGTTAAAACGGTCGAACGCACACGTTCGTTTCTGAGGCGACGTTACCGGAAACAGTATCACTTGAGAACAAACGGCGCGTTAAATGACCGTTTTGCCTCTGTGTTTCCCCGAGGTAACGTTCACGAAACGAACGATAAAATGTTCACCGTGATGTCTAGTAACGTCTACAACAAAGCGATCCGTCACCTAAAGCGTTAGTCTGAGCCCTGGATACCGACAACTCACGATTCTATCCGTTTTTATGACAGCTACGACGATAACAACCGCGTTTTGAGAAACAGATATGAACGATTCCGTACAAATACAGAATTCCCGAGAATCTGAAACTCGGATGCGATTATCAGATTAACAGACGCGGAGATGCTAGATAAAACCTTCACGTCTAAGTTGTCCAGAGCATCGGTGTAATGAAGCGTCACCGTCTCGAGTGTGGTATCGTTCAGAAAAGCGTCTTGGCTTCGTTTGAGAGTCTGAGGCTTTTGTTAGCTCCGCAGCTACACTCACTTCCCGCGCTCCTCGCCGCTTTCCCGCGTTAAAACGCCAGAACAGGACGCGTTAGAGGCACGGAACCGGTCCACGGATGACACCGAAGCCCGAGCGAGTCGGTGCTGCTCTTTACCTGTGAGTGTGTGTGTGTGAGAGAGTGTGTGTCAGATGAGTGTGTTGTTAGCGCTGCTGTCTCCGCTCCTGATGCTGTCTGGGCCGCTGCGCGAGTCACGTGACCACCATATGATCACATAGATATAGATAGAGCCGAACGTGCACGCGCCTTCACGATAATACAGCACTGAGACGAAACCATTACAGTGAGGGGGAATCAAATAAATATTCGTGGAAAAAGACACGGGGACAGTGTTAAACACACTGTGCGTTATACTTTAAAACGGCACGATCGAACAATAAACGATACTGCTTGCGTTTATGCGTCTTCTTTTAACATTCACCAATATAAAACAGCGCCGAAAGCACGCAAGAACAACAATAAATAAATAAATTTGAAAAGTCATAAAATGACACATAAATGATAAAACTCGGAAATAATAAATTACGACATCAGAAAACAAGCATCTTAACATAAGCGAAGATGAGGGGAGAAACACTGTTTTCAGCAAGTTTACGATTTTCTATTACATTAGAGTTTTAAGGCATTATTTTTCTTCATTTGAGTAAAAAATAATGTAAAAAGTAATAGTTTGTGAAATATGCAGAAAATAGCAATTATGTTATTTGATAAATCGTGTTTTATGTTTCCAGACTACGCCAAATAATACAATTACTTTGTTTAAACAGCTATATATATATATATATATATATATATATATATATATATATATATATATATATATATATATATATATATATATATATATATATGTTCACATTTCGGAGATAATCAAGAATGCAAATCTCCTCAAAAGGCAGGATCATTTACAATTAATCATAAAAAAGATGTTCTGAAACATCTCTAAGTTCTCCTGAGGTTATAATCCATTAGGAGCTTTAAAACGGACTTCCTTTGCTTTCGTTTCATAAACTTTTAACGCCATCCTTCGAGAATCAGTGAACCTCATCAGATTAATTCCAGTGCCATTCACTTCCACTAGAGGCGCCGTTTCCCTCGCCCCTGTTCGAACGTCACTTCCGCTTCCGCCCGAGCGCCGAAGCAGAAAACATGGCGGCCTTCACGACGAGCGTCAGGAGCGTTCGCGGTCTGTTAAAGGTCTTCCACGGACGCGTTCTCTCGGTACTAAACTTAATTTCTCTGACAGGAAACAGTATGATGATATCCCACGATTTATAAAAGAGAAGACCTGTAACTCACCTCAGAATAACGTGATCTTCCTCACTCTTTTACTAACATCAGCTCACTGAAACCGGATAGATTTCCTCCTTCTTCATAAAAATTAAAGATTCCAATATTTGTCTAAGGAAGATCAGATTTTAAGAAGCTGCACCGAAATCAAAGGAAGTCCGTTTAATGGAATATATCCTCAAGAGAACTTAAAGATGTGGCTCTGAGGGGTTTTTAATGGTTAAGATTATCATTGATCCTGTCTTTTGTGAAGATGTGAGTGTTTAAACGAAAGAAAATGTCATTACTTTTTGTCTCTAAAACAAATGAAGAAAAAGAAACTTGCCGAAAACCCCTAGTAATTGTTCTGTATCTTATGATGCTCATCTGTTGTCTGAAGTGTTCCTTGCTCTCTGTGTGTGTGTGTGTGTGTGTGTGTGTGTGTGTGTGTGTGTGACAGGCTCCTGCGCTCCGCTGCTGCTCGCAGGCTCTGAGCGAGGTTCAGAGGTCACAGGACCCGGATGTTCTCTATCAGAGGCTGTCGCTGCGGGTCAAAGGTCACGACCAGACAGTGCTGGACAGCTTCGAGACGTTCGCGTCTCTAGCAGCTCGAGAGCTCGGCCTGAACCTGAGTGTGTGAGTAGAGGACAGAGAACCACACACACACACACACACACACTCTTCAGCATTTATATGTGCTTGGCTCAAGCGAGGATGAAGAACACAAGTGTGTCCAACCGTCCATTACTTAATACTAGTTTTATTATTATTTTAAATACAACTTCTAAAAGCTGTTCCACAAAATATCATCAGTACTTAACTTTTTTTAATTGTGTGATCCATCCATCGTTCAGAAAAGGACCCTTAGGACTGTTTAAATGCTCTGTTTGTGCTCCTCAGGTCGACTCCACAGAAACACATCGACAGACTCACGCTGCTCAAGTCTGTTCACATCTTCAAGAAGCACCGGGTTCAGTACGAGATGAGAACACACTACAGGTGCATCGAGGTGAGACACACACACACACACACACACCTGGAGATCGTACTGAACATTACAAAGATTTTTTTGCATTTATTTATAAATATTATATTTAATGTCACTGATGTATTATTAACCTGATGTGTAATTATATAATTTGTTTTAATTTTAAACTCATACACAGGACACTTTTCATGAAGTATAAATATTTTCTATATTTAAATTACTTTTTAGTTAGCTTTAATATTTAAAAAAATGGTGTTTTATGTCATTTTTTATCTATATATATATGTTACACAAGTTTTAAGAAGTCTATATATAATACTATGGTTACTCTCAGGTTTCCAGGGTAACCGGCTCCAGCGCTCGGGTGTATCTGGAGTATGTTCAGCGTAATCTACCGGAGGGCGTTGCTATGGAGGTCACCAAGGTAACGGCAGCACCATACAGCAGCAGCTTGATAAATCATATTTCCTGCAGGATAACGGCGCTCTTGTCTCGTGTTCAGACAGCTATAGAGAAGATCCCTGAACACATCGAGAGACCGCTGTGGGGCGAGAAGAACACGAACTAAACCCACCGCTATTATACAGGAGAAAAGAACCTCGGCGCACCTCTCTTTCAGCTAGCGCTTCTCAGTCTTTTTTTTTTTTTTTATAAATATTTGCCTCACTGTTATTTATTTTGTGAATATTTACCGTTTTGTCTGAAAATGTTAAATCTACATTAAAGAGATTTTCAGCAACATTCAGTCAAGCATTATTTATATACACACATTTATTTGAATATTGTATTGTGTATATTCATGCATTTAATGTACATAATTTACCAAATTTAATATAAATGTAACTTTTCTTATACGTCTATATACACAAATATTGTAAAAACATTTTCTACCAGATACAATTAATCCTGATGGTTTAACAGCACTAATAAGTATTGCACTAATTATATTTATATATCAGTAAACAGACAGTTATTTCTCTTAAATGGTTAAATCCACACATCTGATGTCAGCAATGAAAACCACGAGGCAGATTTGCAAAGACGTCTGTCCTTTAATGCAGTGAAGTGAAGGACACACATCAGCATCTGAGGTGTGTGTGTGTGTGTGTGTGTGTGTGTGTTACTTACAGGCTCCTCATCTGTAGTCCTGCAGCTCGACTCATTCCTCTTAAGTCAAGCAGTCAATGACTCACTGCTCGCTCGCTCTCACACACACACACACACACACACACACACACACACACACACACACACACAAGAGAACAGCACAATGTCAAATACACTCAATGTTAGAACAGAACGAGAGACACACACACACACACAGCTGTCTCTTCTCGTCTGCTGCTCTTCATTCTCTGTTCAGATCGTCCTCTGGAGAAGCTCATATGTTCAATGTGCCTCTTATTATAAAGTCTTGTTTGTATAGAATTAAAATAAATACACAATGCAGAGGAGAGTGAGTTATGTAGTGACTGAAAGAGTACAAGCATTACTGAAGGACACTTATTATCGCTCCTCATTTACACTGAAAACAACCTTTACATGTAACATTATACAGTTTTTGATTAATTATGCCTTTCAACAAACTACAATAATATTAAAGGAATCTACAGATGCATTTCAATTATTTCTGAAGAGGTATGTGTTGAGGATATCATAGTTAATAACTGAAATATACATGTAGCGAAACCCCTACAAACCCAAACTCATCAGTACCATCAATATCATCACTCTTATCCAAAGACACTCACAAACAGGACAACAGTAGCAATTAAAAATCAATAAAAGAGTACTGATGTGCGAGCGCTAGCACGAGGTCTCAGCTTAACACATCTAGATTTTTTATTGCATAAGAAATAAAAAAGAAAACGGATACAATACAAAACGATTAGAGAAGCTAGTGTTATTTTATATTCCAGGGCAAAATTTATATATATATATATATATATATATATATATATATATATATATATATATATATATATATATGAAATGTAAAATTATATAAAAATGTAAAAAGCTGAAATAAAAACTATACAGAAATTACAAAAAATAAAACTAATCTTCCAAGAAAACATCGTTTCCATGTAATAAATAAAAGCTAAAACAAAAACTATATTTCAGTTCAGTATTCCTCATGTCTTATATGCAACTGCAATAAAAATCCAGCTATGTAGTTATAAAAAAAAAAAAAACGTAAAACCTAATTTATGAAGTGTAACTTCTATAACTAATAGTATTTTGCTTAACACAGCTTATAATGATTGTAAATTATAATGCTTTACGCATAATTTCAGTTACAAAATCAATGTATAAAATTGTTATCCGTCTGCGAACACGTATGCAGACGTCTGCCTGAAGGAGTTTCTCAGAGCGATTGATTGATTGACAGATCAGCTCACCTCAGTGATGGGGCGGAGCCTCACGGCGGTGGGCGGGGCAGACGGGAGTCCTGCCTCCTGCGAGTCCGAGTCCTTCAGAAGGGTGTCTCACCCCTTCAGGAGACAAGAAGAGTCAGTCCAGAGGCTGGCGGCTCCTACAGATCACAGCGTGACGTGTGTCTGCTTCACCTGCACACACCTGGAGGGACGCAGCGCTGCAGCACTGTGCTGAATGGGTGCCGTCAGGACCAGAGCTGTCCGTCAAAACCACGTCAAAGTCCAAAAAGAACTCTGCTCGGTCTGGATTTTGATGCGAGAGAAGCAGATGCACTTTTCCACTGGAGGAAGAGTATTCTGAACGTGATGTTTTGATCAGCTGTTCGTTCTGACGGCACCCATTCACTGCAGAGGGGCATTTCTCCAGATCTGATGAAGACACAGACTCCTCCTGATCTCAGATTATCAGCTAGCGTCGATTTCTGCTGAAGCAATGCTTTCAATTCAGTGATTTCTTTGAAAATTGTGAAATGAATTTGCTGAATTTGTGAAAATTGCTTTAAATTCTATGCCAATTTGTCTGAATGGTTTGCTTGTGCAGGGATAAACATTACACACGTCACCTCGTATCACAGAAATTCATCTTCCTAAGAGCGCAGCCGGCGTCTCGGTCTGTGAAATGAACCTGCCGTAGTTCTCTAGACTCATAATCAGATCAGCAGCGTGGAGCTTCAATGCTGTGGTTATCTGATAAATCTCCTTCTCAATGCAGTAATGATGTCAAGGATAAAGCCCTCGTGTATCAGAGAGTGATTTAGGATCAAACACTAAATATTTCACTCTTATTGAATCCACACGGGTCAAAAGTTTGGACGCACCGCCTGGATCTCCAGCTCAGTACTGCAGGCCATTAGGATTCTTACGTGATGCATTTCCAAAACTAAAAAGCTAGAGCATTTGCAAAGTCATCTACTCAAAACATCACTTACGGATCGTACTCTTTCCTGAAATGCATTCAACAAACGATGTAAATGTTGTGGAGAACATTCAAAAGCAACGGTTCTGTACAGCTCTTTAACACTCATCTTGAGAGAGGAACCAGAGCATACGCATAGACTCGTTCTGCAAATAATCTCAAGCGCCTCCAAACTTTTGACGCTCGTGCGTTTGGTTCGACTGATTTGGGTTTTGTTTTGTTTTTATTTAGTGTGAAAATCACTCGAGAGGCACCACAGGTGTCCCGCTTTTCATGCATCTACAACTGAACTGAATTTCCCAATCAGTCAAACGAGCAGAAGACTTGCAGGTCTGCCGGCGGCTGGGACAGACATCCTCGGACATCTTGAATTTTCAGCCCTCTGGTAACTTTAAAAGCCTCACTCCGCTGGAAACCAGTTACTCCGTGTGTTTAACTGTAGGACAGTCATTTACGTGCTTTATTATGCATGATGCAAAAATAGAGAGTAAAAGCTCATAAAAACACTGTCATTTCCATCAGTGAGTGTTCTGTGCTCATGTCAATCATAAGAGAAGTCTTTACATTACTGTCCATTTGGCTTCAGAAAGGAGCAGTACTTTTAAAATACATTACATAAATGGACATTCAGCCGCTTTTACTTTAAATAAACCAAATAAAAAAAAAAGAGAGGTCATTTTATCTTAACTTTATTGTTTTGTTTCTCCAAAACTAAGTCAAAAGCTGTTATCTGTTCAATTTACATTCACAAATTCACATGACTTTATCGGTTACAATACGTCAATGTGCCATAACACTTCAAAACTTAACACAGAGGAGAGGCGTTTTACTTCTTCTGGGGGTTTTCTGGTTTATTACTCGTACTATTTTGAATCAAATACTTTTCGAAAAACTGGCTTTAAAATAGAAAAGCAAGGAAAGGTTTATTTAAAGAAGTATAAATCGTAGCGCTACTCTACGGTCATGTTAAATCAATGCATGGATTTGTGATTTTAACAGAATCATTCCAGCAAAAAAAGAAACAGGAATACTTTTCAACAGCAATATTCTCACTTGACTTAAAGTAGCTGCACATTTATGATATTAGATCATTAATAATAATAGTAGTAATAATAATAATAATAATAATAATAATAATAGTAGTAGTAGTAATAATAATAACTCATGAGCACTACACATGAAGAACATATGGAGGGTCAGTGATCTGCTTGGTCAGTGCCAGCGTACTGAGAAACACACACCGATTCGACTAAAAGCCTAGGTTTTCTCGTGGAAAAAAGGAAGAGGATTGCTTAAGGCTCACAGGAATAGCACCACGCAGACCAGACAACACTTAGGAGTAAAAGTCTCATGAGATACACTTAATTTAAATCAACGTAAGAACATGGTTCCTTCTCGTCTTCAGAGTGAGAGTGCTTTTAAATGTTTTTTTGTTTTCGGGGCTTTGTCCTCAAATGAAGTAACATAAAAAGGTAGCGTGCTCGTTACAGTAAAAGGACCTGCGAGTCTGAACTGAGTGTGTTAACGCTACAGAATGGGTTAAAACTTCCGGCCAGCGTGGGGCCCCGGCCAGCGCTGGCCCCTGCCTGGAGGCGGGTGGGGCAGAGGAGGGGCCGATCCGTTGTGGTAGCTGCATGAAAGGATAAAATCACACATTTGGATTGGCCTGTTGTGCTCCAGAGGGGCCCAAACTCGTCAAACACACAAATGAAGAAACACAGCTGGTCATGCACTAGAGGAATGTAGTTTATGTGCTGCTTTAGCCGTGCTCTGCGCCGTCACGCGACTACATGTGCGCTAGCGACGGGGTGGAGGCAGCGAGTGCGTGCGTTCTTACCCTCTGGGGTGGAAGAAGCGGGGCGGGCCGGGCGGCATCATGCCCGGCCCCCGGGGGTGTGGCGGTCGCCCTCGGAACGCAGGGTGTCCCGGAGGGGGCGGGGGAGGAGGCGGGCCATGCCTGCGGAGAGACACGCCTCCTTTATGCTCAACGTCTGTTTTGTGCGCGTTATGTATAGTTTGTTCTGTGGCATCTATACGCGTTTTCTCTAAATGAATGTATTTTAAAGCTGCAGTCCATAGCCAACAGTCACAGACAGCAGCTTTGATTTATACATACATATTTATACGCATTTTATAGATGTAGAAACAGAGTTTCTCAATATACTTTTAGATAATTGGCAGAATTTAAAAACCGAGACTCTGTGACACAAAGCAGAATGATGAGTTTAACTGAGAAGTCAATAGACAACACAGACCAAGATACTATTGTGTTTGAATTAACTTTTGTTCAATGAAAAGTATGTTTCAAATCAATATTGAGTTAAATTTGTTGCAATGCAAAATGTCAATAAATGCATTCTTTATATGATTGTATTTTCCCGATCCAATGCAATATTTGGATTAACGGTATATTTCGTTTGATGCATATGTTTTATTTAAAGCAAAATTTGTATGAATTAATTACGTTTCAATGCAATATTTTCAATGCAAGTCGGCAATATCAAAGACCCAAAAATATCAAGAATTAATTTTAAAAAGAAACTTTTGCATAGTGTGTGACATTTAAAGCGCGCAGGCTCTTTCAGACGAATATTTGACAGAAATCTCTGGATGAATACATTATTTGTTTCAATGCGATTTGGAAAAATGCATTATTTGGGTCAATGCAACATTGATTGGTTCAGTGCAGCCCACAAAAGTAGTTTCCTCAAATATCTGACATGGTAAAGGCGTGCAGACCTGTGCATGTGTGGCGGAGGTCCTCTCATGTGCATGGGTGGAGGTGGCGGAGGTGGTGGACCCGGTGGACCCAGGTTCATTCCTCTAGGACCGCCTCGACCCCGCCGGCCGCGCATGTCTGGATACGGCCACGTGCGACCCATGCCTCTCCTGCAAAAGAGCGACAAAGAGACGTTTTTCACAAGCGAACGCATTCAAATGTTTCGATGCAAACGGAGGGCGCTGGATGAGAAAGACTTGAGAACACGCGGGCAGGACCTCATGGGTCCGAATCCGTTGGTGAACCCATCACGGCCTCTTCCTCTCATGGGACCCGGCGGAAACCCTTTCATCATCATCATCATCCCCCGTCCTCCACGGAACCCGCGGGGCATGCGGCCTCCTCTGCCGCGCATCTTCCCTCCACGAGCCCTGCAAATAAACACAGGGTTATAGTGACAGGAGCAACCAATGAGGGCAGCAGCTTCGGTCACGTGACCCACCGGATCTTGCTGTCAGCCGAAGGTTCCTCCTGTGAGGGCATCTCCGCGGCCTCCATCACCTCCGTCGTCTCCTCCACCGGCTCCGTGTCTGCATCCATCTGTAAAACAAGCACGCTCCTCAGTAGTGTGCACCAGCACTCTCAGTAGTACACGCTCCCGCCTATGAGCACGTAACACACTTCTCTTTACCCGTCACCTCTGACCCAGATCCAGACAGAGTCAAACATCTGACGTGTTAAACCCAGGCGGCAGGCTTCACCTCACCCAACGGCCTGCTGGGATAGCAGCAGCTGATCCGGCCCGCGGGGACTTCAGAGCACGAGCCGAGTATTAATAGCGTGAATGGCCGAACGTAGAAGTAAAGACACGCTCAGAGCTTCCTGAGGTAGACTGACTGAACCGAACGCCTATATGAGCACACAGCAATAGCAAATATATCTATTTTAAACGGCCAATAATTAATTGCAATATTTGGCTTAATGCAGTATTTTATGCGTTTGTAAGAACGCAATATTTGCAGCCCTCACTCAAACTACACATGTAGAAGAAAAGTGGAGTTCAAACACCTCAAAAATCTGACACTGTGAGCTGGTGCAAAGCTCCAAGGACGAAAATCAGCATGAAGGAAAACAAGAAAAGATAAACAAACAGGGACAGGAAACTCTATTCAAGCGCTATATTGAAGTGCACTGGCTCATTAGAGACTTCACTTCCTAAGGAGACAGAAGTTTGTATCGGGCATTCAGAATATATGTCTTTAAATAGCCAATGTTTTCATTTACAGCACAGCGCTGAACCCTGATTTGCCCTGTGACGTCAGCAGGGGGCGGCGCTTCTCATCCCAGAGCGTCTTATTAGCTCATTTGCATACACCCGTGAGTGCAAGGTGACGTCATCAAGGCGCCCGTTCCATTTCCTCGGAGGCTCATGTAGTAACACTGTGTTAAACTATTTCACATTCACATGTAGAACTCGAAGTTCACACGGCTGAAAATACAGTGTCATGTTGCTCTATTAGATGTAACGTCTTCTGTCGCCGTTCTGTCGTTATGGCACATACACATAGCGATCATTTATACTGAAAGTATGTTCAATCGCACACAATAACACTCGACACATTAGTCTGGAGGTCTGAGAGGGATTTGCGAGCTCTCAGTTCATTTATTTCCCGCATTCGGAGATTTACCGGGGGCTTAAAAACCATTCTGTCGCCATAATCACAGCTGAACGAAATAACAGAATGATAATCGCTCTGGATGATTAAAAAACATCACCCGAGAAGACAAAAACACCCCGAACTATCTAAGAAACACGCGTTTGCTGCTAAACGCTGAAGTTTTCCCTCAGAATCAGCGACGGCGAGGGATTTAACGGCTGACTGACAGTAAACACACAGGCGCTCCACTACAAACTAGCAGCTCGTTTTCAGTCACTTACCTGGCGAGATTAAGAGCTCTTCTACACAACGAGCCTTAAAATACAAAACGTAATACGGTGTGTTTTATAAAACAAGCATCCGTCTGTTAAACGGCAAAAGCTCCCGCGTTTCCTCGGCTTTGAAATGGCGGCCCGCGCCGCTCCGTCACAACCAGCGCTGATTCTCTTTGTCACAGCGTCATTGTGCCGCGAGGCCCCGCCCACACCCAACACAGCGCTGCCATTGGTCAGCGTTCCCGTCGCAACACTGCCGTCACGACGCCGTTGTACGTAAACTGTTTTTTTTTATTCGCGTGAAAATATAACACTTAGAAATATAATAATTACAGATTAAATATTTTTCTGCATTTAGGCCTATCTTATTATTTTTAATTGTTAGAAACGTAATAGCCTAGCATTTGCTTTGCTATGAAAAGGAGGAAAATGCCGTTTGGTTTTGCGTTTGACTTTAGCAACAAAACAGGACACTGCATATGTAACATTAAAATTATTTCTGATAATATATCTTTATGCTATATAATATAAATCACGAAAAAGTCGTGGTTATCTCAGCAAACGCAACCTTTACTAAAGTTTTTAAAAGGTAGACGCTGCAACAAAATGTTCTTAAAGTCATGTTTATGAAATGTTCTTGGAGCTTTATTAATATTTGAGCCCGAAACCATTAAATAACGTTATAATCACGACGACAAAACGACACATTTTCTTACACTGTTAAAACTAAACACTGAACCTGGTTGTGTTTTGCGTGTAAACAGAATGTTGCAAGAAACGCTGCAACCGCAACAAGAAAAAAAAACATTTTAGTCACGCTTTTCTAACTCAAACCTGTCTTATCTGGGATAAAGCGTTTTTTGCGCTCCGACTTGATTCTTCTAAAACCTTTTCAAGTTGTGAAGAGAAAAAACGTCGACACAAATACCAGTTTCTATAAACACGAACACACGTTTATTCAGCTTTCCAGTTCAAAACGTATTTTTTTAAAGACACCGAGGCTCCACTCAAGCACCAGCAAGAAATATTTACATCCGAAAGACTTCCCGGGAGCGGACGAACAAACAAACACGGAGCAATATTAATCTGTACAGCGGATTGGGAAGAGTTCGTGGAGCGTTTCCGTAACGTTCAGTCCCGAAGCAACAACGTTCCGCGACGCGACGCGTCAGACCTGCTGCTCGAGGATGCCGGACAGTTCCTTGATGTACTGGATGGTGTATTTGAGCGTCTGGATCTTGGTGAGCGGCTGCGCCCCGCGGCTGTAGACCGGAGGGAGATACTCGCGCAGCTGATGCAGTGCCTCCGCCAGACTGCGCATGCGCAGCTTCTCGCGCTCGCTGGCCTTCATCCTCCTCTTCGCGCTCATCTTCGCCTTGGGCTTGTGCTGCTCGTCTCCGAGGCCGGACTCCGGCGAGGAGGCGTCCTCTCTGCTCCAGTCCCAGTGAGACAGGACCTGCGCCGTGAACGCGTCGACGTCGATCTGCGCCATGACGCGAGGAGAAAGTGCGCCGAAGACGAAGCCCGCCGCTTTTATGGGCGCCGAGTTCAAAGGCGGCTCGCCACCCACGTGCGAACGAGGCGATGTTGGCGGATAACGTGAAAGAGAAAAGAAAATAATTAGATTCCCTTTTGTGGGAAACGACTCTTTAAGTCGACGCGACGACAATTAGCGCCGCGACGCGATCAGACGCGCTTCACACGAGCGCGCCTCGCAATTAACATCGAAGAGAAAAACGGCTAGAAATAAAACTTCTCTACGCTCGTATTCTGCTCAGGATTCGTTGCAGGAACGTTATTAAAACGTTCGTTCACGGTTATCCGGCTTTTAATAACTTTAGAACCAAAACATTATTTATGCGTCGTTTATGCGGTTTTTAAAAACATTCAAAAGTAACTTTCCCATGATGAATGTTCTCATATATATTCTCATATTTCTAAAACACTTTATTCATGATTTTTTTTTTTTTTGGTTAAAGTAGTCAAGTTAACAAAACCTGATCAAAAGCTGAAAGATGAATGGATCATAGATGAAGTAAGAGACACAGTAAAGAGCTGAAGGCTGTTAATGAAGAGATCTGATGTGAAGAAGCGCCGCAGCTGTCTGGAGAGGTGTGACAGCTGTCACTCAGGATCAAGGCCTGACAGGAAGTGAGCGGCGTTTACGTCCTGTTTAGGACCCGAGCGTTACTTTGATCCTGATGTTGTTCTGACGGCTTCCTTCAGGCCCAGAGGATGTTTGACTCTTCAACGAAACCTTCCTCTTATTGTGATGATGATCACCACAGATTATACTGTTAAATATATAGTATACAGGTAAAATAAACGTCTGAAATTGAAATACACAAGGATGATATATATATATATATATATATATATATATATATATGAATATATAAAACATTTTGAGTCGGTAATTTTTTTTTTAAGACATGAAAACTTTTATTCTGGAGGGATGTCAGTTTAATAAAAAGCGATAGTAAAGGCTTTGATTTCTATTTTAAGCAAATGCTGCTCTTTTGGACGTTTTATTCATCACAGAATCAAGAAAGAAGCGTCTCTCCGATAAACAGAAATATGACTAAAACTGCTTATTAAAAGACAGACTGCGTATCAAACGAATGAGTTCTGGGTCACTTTGGCAAACCTCATCTTGAGTCTCTCGGCCAGCGGGCGAGGGCTGTCCAGCGAAGAGTCCGAAGAGTCCTCCTCGGGCGTCCCATGATGCACCTGGCTGAGCGTGTGCTGGTTCCGGGCCGGTTTGAGCGCTCTGGACCTGACCCGGGGCCGCTGTCGGTTCTCCTCATCGCTGTCGAAGCTCTTCTTTGGTCTGTGAGGGTTTCTGCTGGTTTGGGTCTTTCGGCCGTTAGCTGGGACCGAGCGCTCTTCAGGTCCAGGACTTCCGGGCGTCTGTTTCCGGGTGTTTTTCGTCATTAGTGGCTCCTGAGGGGAACAGCTTGTGTTTTCCGCCGGTCCCGGGTCGGTCCTGTCGCTCGGAGGATTCTGGGACGGCGAGGCCGTGAACGACGAAGAGTCCCAGTCTATACTGCTGAGGTGCAGCTGGCCAATCAGAGCCGACTCGGACAGGGGATTCTGGGAAGGAAGCGGCGGCCGGGTCTCAGGAGGCGGAGGACTCTGGGAGGATTCAGGGTCCGGATCCGTTTCTGTCTTCAGAGACATCTGAGCGAAGAGATCCGACACGGCATCATGGGAATCAGACGGCTTCTCCTTCCTTGCTTTCGGCTTCCTTTCTGCAAACAAACACAAAATAAAAGAATTCAAATAAAATACTGAATACTTAAATAGAGACCTAGATCTGTGAAAGTGTTCATGTGATAAAGGGTCAAATTTATATCTGAATATTGATGTTTTACGGATCATTTATCAGATATATTAGTGATTCACAGGAAAAAAAGTTACTCAACTTGTAACTGAAGAAATTGTAAATTCTTTTACAGAAGACTGCAGTGTTTATAAATGTGCGTCTCTTCATTAAACTTGACATTTCTTGTGTTTCTACAATCCTGTAAACATCTGGTTAAAAAAAAAAAAAGTGTAAACAGTTTATTCTTGTTTGATATAAAGCTTCAGTCGGGCATAAAAAAAATAGGTTTAGCTTTATATTGACTTCAAAGACTTTTTTTATTTGGTGCATTACCACAGAAAATCATTTTTAAATGTTACAATATAAACAATAATCTACAGTCAACCAATGTTATTTTATTATCATTAATATACTATTATAGTATATATTAATATTTTGGGGTTTTTTTGTATCGCATGCATTGTTCACTTTTGAAATTTACTTTTAGTTTTAATTGTTTCTATTTAAAATTGTAGTCATGTTTTAAAAAATTAATAATGATAATAATTTTTTAAATGAAGAATAAAAATCATTTTAAAAAATATACAGTCAAAAATATATATATATTTAGACACCCTTCTCACAGGATCACTGTTTATTTGCTAGTCTTTAGAAAACGGTAATGAAATATGAACAGAACAAACTCATCTTGATGAAAGAAAGCTGTGCAATGAATTCATGTCACGTTAGAAATCAATAGAAATGAGCATTTTATGTACGCATGTATATACATATGCACATTTTTAATAAATATTAATGTTACTAAAATATATATTTGATGTGTCCATCTTATTTTCCTGAGAGTACGTGTTGTTTTTAATAGCTGTATTCGAGCAGCAGGCCGTGTGAAGGTGTCTGACCTCTGACCCCTGACCTCTGAGGAGTGAATGAAGGCACGTACTCTGAGCTCCGGCTCTCTGCTGCTGGAAGTCCTGAAGGATCTCAGGAAAGGCCAGACCGAAGAGAGACTCTTCCTCCAGCGTCCTGACCTCCGTCTGCTCCTCACGGCCCTCGGAGAACACGAAGTGATCTGACCCCAAACAAACAACACAACCTTTCATCAGAGTCCGTCTCTTTACAGCTGACATTAAGAAATCATCTGGAGGCTGATGTCTGGTTTGTTCGGATCGGACAATATTTGAAAACCTGGAATCCCAGGAAGCAAAAAAAAATTCTAATTATTAAGTTCTTAGAAAAAATCAAGTTTTGACACACTGTAGCAAACGATCTAAACTTAACGGAGCGCACTCTTTACTTTATATCCTAATGATTACTGGCATAAAAGAAAAAGAAGAATTTGGACCCAAAGCATCTGTAGTAGTCTGTCGCTGCTAATACAGCTGTGTGTTTATGACTGAAAAGTGTTCAGATTTAGGAGCCAAGAAAAAGTCTCACATCCTCCAGAGACCAGAACACCTTTCAGGCCCGGAAGCACAAAACCTTCTTGGGATTTCTTGTTTTTTTCTCTCTTTGGTTTAAGATTATGTCACGCTCTTTCAGTTCATACTTCATTAATAAATTCTTGTCTGTAAACTGGACTCGAAGTGGAAGGCATTGCAAAATATCCCTCTGGTCTCTGTTTCCTGTTGTCTTTCTCTCTATCTTCATGAGTTCTCCAGGCCCGGACACCTGAAAGCCCTTGATGTTTTCTGAAGAGCTGCTGTAATAAAGGCTTTACGGCGGCGAGGAGCGTGTCTGCAGGAAGCTCTTTTAGCACCTGAAGGTGACACATTTGTTCCTCACCTGTGACCCCTGACCCCTCCTGATCCGACCTCACAACCAGACACTAACGAGCCGTCACTCACTAAAACTGGATTAAAAGATGATCTCAATCACCTGGTTTCTTCCAGACGACCTCGAAGCAGGAGACGCCGTTCCTGACCCGTGGTTTATGTATTCTGTTCAGAAGAGACGGTTTCACAGGAAACACATTTCTATTTAGAATATTAGATACCTTAAAAAACAGTAAACACACATTTTCTCACAAGCAGAAAAAACACAAATATAAATATAAAATATAAATATAAAGGGCAATTAATTGCTTAACCAAAAATTATTGAGGTCGTGTACATATATTGTGCAATAAATCGATATATTGATTATTGTGGCAGGCCTATTTGTGTGAGTGTCTGTGTGTGTGTGTGTGTGTGAGTGTGTGTGTGTGTGTGTGTGTGTGTGAGTGTGTGTGTGTGTGTGTGTGTGTGTGTGTGAGTGTGTGTGTGTGTGTGTGTGTGTGAGTGTGTGTGTGTGTGTGAGTGTGTGTGTGTGTGTGTGTGTGTGAGTGTCTGTGTGAGTGTGTGTGTGTGTGAGTGTGTGTGTGTGTGTGTGTGTGAGTGTGTGTGTGTGTGAGTGTGTGTGTGTGTGTGTGTGTGTGTGAGTGTGTGTGTGTGTGTGTGTGTGTGTGTGTGTGTGTGTGTGTGTGTGTGTGTGTGTGTGTGTGTGTGTGTGTGTGTGTGTGTGTGTCTGTGTGTGTGTGTGTGTGTGTGTGTGTGTGTGTGTGTGTGTGTGTGTGTGAGTGAGTGTGTGTGTGTGTGTGTGTGTGTGTGTGTGTGTGTGTGTGTGTGTGTGTGTGAGTGTGTGTGTGTGTGTGTGTGTGTGTGTGTGTGTGTGTGTGTGTGTGTGTGTGTGTGTGTGTGTGTGTGTGTGTGTGTGTGTGTGTGTGTGTGTGTGTGTGTGTGTGTGTGTGTGTGTGTGTGTGTGTGTGTGTGTGTGTGTGTGTGTGTGTGTGTGTGTGTGTGTGTGTGTGTGTGTGTGTGTGTGTGTGTGTGTGTGTGTGTGTGTGTGTGTGTGTGTGTGTGTGTGTGTGTGTGTGTGTGTGTGAGTGTGTGTGTGTGTGTGTGTGTGTGTGTGTGTGTGTGTGTGTGTGTGTGTGTGTGTGTGTGTGTGTGTGTGTGTGTGTGTGTGTGTGTGTGAGTGAATGTGTGTGTGAGTGTGTGTGTGAGTGTGAGTGTGTGTTTGAGTGTGTGTGTGTATATATACATTACTATAAATTACATTACTATAAATATTACTAAATGATCATTTCAAAACACAAAAGAGCAATTACTTTAAAATTAAAAAGTTGATAGCAGAATATAATTTAAAAATGTATTAAAGCTAAATTAAAACTGAACGCCTTCCTTAATAATTCATGTTCCTGGTCTTACTGTAAATGATGAATCAGTTATTCTACAGAAAGCCACTCCGTCTTGACGAATCGAAGCTCTTTCACACTTCATGATTTGTGTTACTGTTCCTGCTCTCTCTGTTTTCTGTCAGGGTGTGTGAGTGTGTGACCTGAGGGGCTGGAGCTGCGGCTCTCGGCCGTGTCTGCGGTTCACCAGCTCGCTGTAGGTCATCAGAGACAGGAGCTTCTCGCTGCTGTAGTGTTTGGGCCAGTCCATCTTCTCCAGAGCAAACGTCTGAAACAAACAGACGGCGGTCAGGCCCCGGTCGCTCTAGAGCCTCGGCCGCTCCGGAGAGCTCGTACCTGCATCAGCAGCAGACTGGGCTTCCTCCGGCGGAACGGGGCGCTCGCTCGATCCTTCGTCTCCAGAAACTCCCTGATGACCTGAAACACCGGCAGAGCGGTCAGCGTCTGATCTGATCCCTTCACAAGAAGACGGACGCTTATACTGACCTCCGTGAAGGGGAAGTGCTCACTCGCCAGCGTCTTCCTGCAAACACCAGACACGCTCTTAAAGGGACAGCTCGCCCTCAAATTATTTTGTTCTTCAGTAAAACAGTAAAGAAGACTTTTATCGGTTCATAAAATCTAAGTGAACAGAAGCGCTCACTTGACTTTTGTGACAGTGATTCGTTCCTGAATGACTCACCAGTTTGAATCATTTGATTCAGTGACTCATTATCAGTGACTTGCTGCCACTACTGGTGCTTTTAACCTCACTTTTAAAGTTTATTTTTGTTTTTTTTTAATAATTTCAAATATCAGTATTAAACATTTAGCATGCGTAACCTTCATTAAACAGTGTGTAAAACATATCTAAACAGCATTTCAGACCCAGCTTCTGTTTCCTCTGCACGGCAAAGATGAATTTTGCTTTATTTGTTTGGTAAGAGCCCAAATGTATTATTATTCTAATTCACTTATTAAATGTCAGAATCTGAATGAAATGATAATGTCTTTATCGAGGTAAAAATCTATCTTTGGTCAGTACAGTCCTACACACTTCCTGACGCTGGCTTCGACGGAGGAGGCCTGGCGAGTGTGTTCGGTGCGGTGCCAGTCACAGGGACACTGGGAGTCGTAGTCCTGCGGCGAACAGAAGCGCTGGCTCTCACAGAAAACACAGCCGCTGCGCTCGTGAGCTTTAGCAGAGCCTACGACACACAGAGCGGCTCAGAAACACTGCACTCTCTCAGATCAGCAAAGCAGACCACACCGATACTGACCCGGGTGCCGGCAGACCAGACAGTGTGTGACCTTCTTCACCACGACCTCTGACCCCTCAGCTCTGTCTGAGCCCCACTCAGTGAACCTGTGACCCACAGAAACACACTCAACTCTGAACCAACACACACTTCTAACCAACAGAAGATGAAAGAACCTGTATAACTGCAGGCTTGACGCACACACACACACACACTCTCTCACACACTCTTTCTCTCTCACACACACTCACTCTCACACACACACTCTCTCTCTCTCTTACACACACACACACACTGCTGTTTATAATGTTTATTTATATATTTTTAGTTTAGTAGTATTTCACATTTACCCACATGACAATAAATAACCGAAGAGGAATCAAACCAATCACAATGCAGTATGGAGCACCTCAAGGCTCAGTACTAGGACCGCTATTTTTATTTTTTACACTCTACATGTTACCCTTGGGGGATATTATTCAGAAACATGTTGTAAGCTTTCACTGTTATACTGATGATACTTAGCTCTATATTTCTTCACGGCCCAACAGATCATACCAATTTGTAAAACTAACACAATGCATAGTTTTAATTACTGGACCAAAAAACATTACACTACCATACACTGGCCTAAAAATACATTTTAGCTCATCTTAGTGTGGCTAACTAATTGCCACTGAAGACATTGCTCTCCAAACTGAATTTAAATCAATCTGTTATATAAATAATACAATAAACAATAACCTGTAGTATAAATAAACAAAAATGAGAAATGCTGCCTTTGCAACCACTTCATATAAAATTAGTTTTAGTCGTCAACCCTGAAGAGAGTATGTTAGAACGATTCATACTTTTGCAGAAGACTTTTTCCTTTCAGATTCTGAATCAGCTTCAGCGCCTGTTCTTTGCCGACTCCAGCGACGCCCTACAGGACCAGAAAGAGAACAGCGCAATGTTCACTGCGGCGTTTCGTCATTTCAGAAAGAGTTTAGTCCTACAAATCTGCCGAACCTTGGGGATGTAGTCGCAGCCCAGCAGGACGGCCAGTCCCACGAGAGAGTCTCTGGAGAGCCCGAGCTCAGCCCGAACACGACTCGTCTGATAGCAGTCCACCTGAGGATCCTGCAACAACCAACAACACACACGTGTTCTCGCTGTCCGGCGGTCGATGGGCCTTATGAGCAGTAGCGCAGCAGATGCAGTGAAATGTATTAACAAACTTCAGATTAATCAAAACAGTGGTTTGCTGAAGCCCTAGTGTGGAGCAGGAACCTTTGTAGTCATGTTGAAGTTCCTGTAGACGGTCTGAGCGCCGTATAAGAAGGCATCTCCGTCGTTAGTGATGCATCCGTCCACGGCACCCTGAGAGTCCAGAAAGGCACACATAGCCTCCGCCTCGCCGGCCGCCGTCACCCACGGCACTCCCAGACAGTCCAGCATCTCGGCACACTGCAGAGACACCCGCATATAGTGAGGTTCTCTAGTGCTATATAAATGTGAGGAACTGTGTTACGAGGTTTCAGCAGCGTGTGGAGAAGGACGACAGGCTCACCTCTCTCAGGACGGCCTTGAATCGGCCTCTGCTGGTGTTTTTAGCTGCCCCCGGCTTGGCCTTGGCTCGGGCGTATCTCATCTCGTTGCGTTTGCTCATGGTCTGGGCTTTGATGCTCGGGGCGTCTCCCTCCATCACAAACACCAGCTTCACTCCCATCAGCGTGAGCGAAGACACGCGGAAGAACAGGTTCCTGCGCGACACACAGCACCTCACCTGAGCCGCCCTGCGATGAAGCGCTCGCATCTGAGAGACGTGCTCCGGACTCACCTGAGATGAGGTCTGGTGACTTTTCCCATCATGCCCTGCACGTGCTGGGCCTCGCACACCCACAGGCTGAGGTCCACGGCGAGGGTCTTCCCCGACAGACTGTAGAGCGGAACCGACTCACGGACCGGGTCCAGGATCGACCAGAGCTCAGAGACACCCATCACCTCCAGAACACACATACACAGAGAAAGGATGTCATTATATATATCATATAAGAACATTTTGAAATAATATAAACAATATAAATAAAACACAGATGGAAGTGCTAGGACTAATATGTACATATATTCTAAAATAATGTATAAATGTATAACACACACACACACATATATATATATATATATATATATATATATATATATACACACACACACACACAAACACACAATCTAAAACAATAATGTATAATAATTTATAATACGTTATTATGAGTATATGTGTATCCATTAGTCAGATCATGGTGAATCTTTCTCTGTATGAGATATATACACTAATATCATTTAAATATCGCGCTTCGGATTATTAAAACACAAAATACCGTCAAGTCGCGCCTCACAGAGGAACAGTGTGAGACGTACCGCTTACTTACATATACTATATGTATCTCGATGAATAAAAGGCGGTGTTTATATTTTTAAGCTGTTTTTCGCGAGTGTTTTTGTTGAGTAGAACCTCGGTCTGAATATTTGAACGCGCGCCTGTCGGAGATCTCGCGAGAATCACGTGAGCGCCTCCCGCGGCGCGGAGGAGAGACAGCTTCCGGCTCACAGCTCTGCGCAAACATGAAATTGTTTTTATCTCTTAGTGCGAAATAAAAGACAAGCGGGTTATGCGAACGCAAGTTTAATACCTGTAAATTAAATAAGTAAACGTGAACGAGCAGTGAATTGCACCGGAAGTGATGTGCTCAGAGACCCGTATGTAGGTGACGTGTCTCAATCCCGGAAATAACCGCCGGAGCTTCTCGCGCAGCGCACAGATTCCTCACAAACATCACTAAAACATCTAAATAAGCGTGAGTGATTCTGTGAACTACAGTGTTATTTGTTAGTGCATCCCTGTTATGATCGTGTACATCTGACGTGCTTTTAAATGCCTCGCAACACTCTTTAATAATAATCGAGAATGAGGATAAGAATTTAAATTGCACTCTTACAGAATACTGCGGTCTTTTACGTAACGTTACTTTTATAATCAATATTGTAAATCCCTGTATGTGTCCCTGGAGCACAAAACCTGTCTACGTTTGTATACAGCATCTAAAGGCAGAACAAATAAGCTTTACTTCGATGTATTGTTTGTTAGGATAGAACAATATACATACAACTATTTAAGAATCCAAGGGAGTCTCGTTTTAAAGTTGTTCAAATGAAGTCCTTAAAAATGCATATTACTGTTTAAAATCAGGGTAGGAAATGTACAATATAGTCTTGGAACATGATCTTAATATCCTAATGAATTTTATTGTGTATAATTTTGACCCATACAGTTGATATAAATACAGCTGTGCTCCAGAGACACATGAAGGCGATGAAAACATGATGTTGTGGAGCGAGATTTCCATGCCTTTACTAGAAGGTGTTTTGTTATTACCGTGGTGTTTTTCAGTGAGATGGTGACAGATGTGCAGCTGGCCATATTTGCCAACATGCTGGGCGTCTCGCTCTTCCTGCTGGTGGTTCTCTATCATTACGTGGCCGTCAACAACCCCAAGAAACTGGAGTGAGGCTGTGAGAGAGACAGGTGAGCGCACACACCGTATCCCATCAGCCCCTGCTGCGTCTCCTTCGCTCATAATCACCGCTGCTTCTCTTTCAGGATGACGAGGACCAAGACCCGGACGCTCAAGCAGCCTGTACATTTCCATTTTGTATGAAAAAGATGTGAATAAATTGTCTCAATAATAATCACAAGACGGCGATTCTTTCAGAAATACGTGGATGTTTTATTGCTTCCTAACTGCACAGGATTCACAGAGAAACGGTTTAATTCAGACTCGTCTGTCCTGTTCACAACACACCTACATCAAATAAACAGGACTCCGGCCACACGGGTGAAAGGGTTAGTCTAAAAACACAATGCTCGTTTGTGGAGGTGATGTTCTGCTCACGTCTGTCTACAGACATTCAACTCCTGGTCTTGTGCTTAATGAACGACAGAAACACACCTCACTCCAGCAGACCAGAAAAACATCCAGATGATCAGGGAGAAGTGTGTCTCAGTAATGGAAGTGAATGGGTGCCGTCAGAATGAGAGTCTGATAAAAACATCAGAATAATCCGCAGCGCTCCGGTCCATCAGTGAACATCCGGAGAAGACAGAAGATCAAACGAATCCAGCTTTAACCTCCATAACTCTTCGTCTAAGTGTTCAGATCTGAATCGGGAGAGAAACCTGCCCAGATCAAGCAGACATTATTATAACGGTCCAAAACAGCTCTGGATTTTGACGTGAGAGACGAGAGATTCTTCGTCACCAGTCTCTAAAAACATCTCAATGCTGGATTAGTTTGATCTTGTGACGTTTTTAATCAGACTCGTTCTGACGGCACCCATTCACATCCATTGCTGAGACACACTTCTCCAGATCTGATGAAGAAGCGCTCTCCTCCCGATCTCACATCTCAAGCAGGTTTGTAGTCATCTGTCAGAGGAGAGTTCCTCAGGTCTGCAGAGATCTGTTGAGATGAACATCTTTGAGCATCAGGGCACAGCGAAGCTGGTCTGAAAGCGTGTGCTGGTGTGTTACCTGTGTGTGTGTTCATCTGTCCGTCTGCACGCGTCTCCAGAGCTCTGAGAGCTACAGGACGAGCTCTTCAGCAGACGCAGAGGACCGCCGTCTCTCCCAGAAACACCTGAAAGCGGCAGAAGAGAAGCATTTTCTCACATCTGATCATTTTATGACATGCAGCCTGAATATAGAGGAAAGAACAGGCCATTCTTTTCTGAGCTTTTTATGAGATTCTGCTGCTTGGGATTTAAATGAATAAGATCTTTTTAACACTAGAGCAGATAAGGACATAAAATGATCCCAGCATCGGTCATCACTCCATATCTCTGGTAATACAAGACAAACTTGAGGGGAAGATTTGCACCTGCACACAGACTCAGTATAAAAACAGTGATTTTTAAGCTCATGTTGATATAAAGCATGCATTTACATTAAATACTAAACTCTCATTAATGGAGATAAGCACTGAATCTACAGAAAGTCCTCACGCAGAGGTTAAACCGGAGTGAAGCAGCGAGATGTTTGCAGTGGACTGATCTGGACTGAATAAATCCTGAGAATATCTCACTGTACGACTGCAGCTGTTCACATCGAGCTCGAGAACATTATAAAACTACCTAAGATTTACACATTTTCTTCCTAAAATACTTTGTTAGTGACGCGGTCGGACAGTGTTCACTACGATAAATACAGGTTTACACTAAAATATGCCCACCTTATCAGCAAAACTGAATAAATGTGGTTTTACTTGAATTGTTTAAAACAAATGAAAGAATGAGATCAATTCTATTTTTATCTTGATATATTTATTCTAATACATAAGGATATTGGATGGTTTTTAGCAATTAATTTGAATGTATGGCACAAATCAGTCCCTATTTCATACTTGCTGACTCTACCTGTGGAGATGTTAAACGCTGGATGTGAAAATGCTTGGAAATGATATGCAGATGAGGTTATATTGTGAGCTCCATATATGGTTATTTGGGGAGGAGTCAGGGTGGATTTCCTCGTACACAAACTGGGATTTATAAAGGGATTTCTGCGCAGGTTCTGGCGTGCATGTGGTTTATAAATCTGAAAACCTCAGCGCGTAGTGAAAAATCTAGCTTCTGTGCACTTTTATAAACGAGGCCCCTGATGATCAGAATCTTCTAGAAAATGATTGATGGAGAATCAAGTAAAGCTGAGCTGCTTCAGTCCAGTAAGAGTTGATCTGGAGATACGGCCTCAGAATCAGAATCAGTCCAGATCTGATTCTACATTTACACTAGAAGAGCTTTGCGTGGGTCGTGAAGGGGTTAAGAGGGACTCTGACCCGCCAGGTGCTTCTTGATGCCGGGTCTGATGAGCTTCCAGGCTCTCAGGGGGTTGGTCTCCGCTCGGGGCTGAAGCTGAGGATCTCTGCGCACCGGGATCCGGCTCGGCCGAGGCTGCAGCTCACACCTGAAACAGACTCAGAGACTCAGAACGGTGTGGTCCATCACAGCCGTGCGTGCGGCTCAAACACTGCTTCACCTGCTGTACACCACGGACGCGTCCAGAGAGTCCCTCAGCGGCTCCTGAAACACAGAGCCCTCGCTGTCAAACACGCTCAGGACAGCACCGCTGGGTTTCTACAAGTACACCGCATGGGTCAAAGTCATCCACTTCTCCTTTAACAGTGCAATAGTAATCAAAAGTCATGTTCCGTGAAGATTTTCTACTGCTAATTTATCAAACCTTAATTTTTTGCACCTTAATGCATTGCTAAGAACATAATTTGGCCGACTTTAAAGCCATTTTTCTCAATGTTTTTTTTTTTTGCACCCTTCCAAAATGTGTTATTGTTTATTTAGTACTGACCTGTAAAAGATATTTAAGAGAAGAAGAAATAACAAGAGAAGAAAATAGTAAAAATGACTCGTGTTGTTCTCTGAATGATGCACAGCTGTGTTTTAGTTCAGTGATATCTCTGAACAGATCCTGTGGTTTTCTCTGTGAACCCTTTTAAGCAACGACTGATTTTGAGATCCATCTTTTCACACTGATGACAGCTGAGGGACTCGTGTGGATCAAACACTCACTGATCCTCCAGAAGGAGAAGCCAAGCATTAAGAGTTGGGGCGTGAAAACTTTTGAACAGAATCAAGATTGATTACATTTTTCTTACTTTGCCTAAATATTGTATGTTTTCCATTAAGCACTGTCAGTGAGTGTTTTATCTTTCTGTAACAGCTGTATACGAGTCCCTCGGTCGTCCTCAGTGTGAAAAGATGGATCTCAAAATTGTTGTTGGAAAGGGTTCAAATACAAAAAAGAGGAGACAAACAAGAGACTCGGACAACTATCAGTAAACTAAAACACACAGCTGTGGATCGTTCAGAGAACAACACCGTATTGAAAATCAAGGGGGTGAAAACTTCTAAACGGGATCATTTTCAACTATTATTTTCTGTTATAGACTGTATGTAAACACCTTTTATGAGAAACATCTTATTTTGGTAAAATAATTCCCATTTAGCAGATTCTGAGAGGACGAGGTAAATGCGTCTCATCCTTTCTTAACAAGCCACACATCAATGGAAAGCAGATTTCTGGTTTTATGGTTTTTGTGTCTACCTGTGACAGCAGCGCCGTCCTCGGCTGGGGGCGTGGGAGGGGGCGGGGCCTCTGCTGGACCTGCCCCGCCCGCCACACGTTTGAATCTGACCAGCTGGGCGGAGCTCAGGGCAGCTGTTGCCTAGGCAACAAGACAGACAGACACAGCCGATTATAAACATCCTGCGGTAACCACGACAACAGTGGGAGGAGCCAGTTTGTGTGATGTCACAGAGCGGAATCGTAAAGAAAGGTCAAAGGTCACAGAAGCAGTTCAAACAGGATGTTTATTAGAGAAAAGTCAGTTCGGATGATTCTAGTGTTACACAAGATACATTTAACAATGAGCACAGCGTCATGTGATTTACAGGAGAGGCGCGTGATTGGCTGCCGATACACACTCAGAGGAAGACGGGACGAGAAGACCACTAGAGTACAGCTGCGCGCACACACACACACACACAGAGATACACACACTACATTTACACTCGTTACACACGGCTCTGCTGAAAGAGAAGTGTTTAACATCAATGTGCTTAACATCTGACATTTACTGAAGGAATTCAAGCAGCTGTGCAAAAAAACTGCTGCGTTTCGCTCATCACTGATGTTACACACACACACACACACACACACACACACACACACACACACACACACACACACACACACACACACGAGAGCGAAGCAATCTCACAGAGAGATGACACATTTCACACCAAACATCAAAAGAATTATGAAACTGAATGATACAGATATAAGAAAACAAAGTTACAAAAAAAAACATTATTCTGATTTTTATAAACTTAAAATCAGCAAATTCAATATTTCAAATTTAGTGCGGCAAAAACCATAATAAATACTTTGCAATGTAATAGAATTCTTTTGCATTTCAGGGAAAATAAAGGTGCTTCACAATAATGTCAAAAATCTTCAATAGACCTAAAAATAATAAATATATTTCTATTTAAGGTTTTCTTTTGGTTTTGATGTGAAATATGATGGAGACTCATGATCTAGTAAGAATGACCTGCATAAACACAGAAGGAAAAATCTCACACACACACACACACTCACTCTCTCTCTCTTTCACACACACACACACACTCTCTCTCTCTTTCACACACACACACACACACACACACACACACACACACACACACACACACTCTCTCTCTCTCTCTCTCTCTCTCTCTCTCTCTCACACACACACTCTCTCTCTCTCTCTCTCTCACACACACACACACACACACACACTCTCTCTCTCTCTCTCTCTCACACACACACACACACACACACACACTCTCTCTCTCTCACACACACTCTCTCTCTCTCTCTCTCACACACACACACACACACACTCTCTCTCTCTCTCTCTCACACACACACACACACACACTCCTCTCTCTCTCACACACACTCTCTCTCTCTCTCTCTCACACACACACACACACACACACACATCATTCTCCTGATCTATACTGAGATCCTGATTAGTGTTTTCAGCTTTCTCAAGCATCATGACGTCCCCCCAGAAGGAGAATGCTTTCTGACATTATTATGACAATCATCTTACTCAAAAGTTAAAATAAAACAAATCTTAGAGAAAAAAAAAATATTATCTATGTGTAGATAAAGGGTGTAAAACCCTGCAGATAGAATAAAAAAATCTTGTGTTTTGGTTTTCTTCAAAAATAAATAGTCAAATAAATAAAAAAAAAAAAAATGGAAAATGATCATATTTTTTTATTTCCAGTATGCAAAACAAAGAAAGCAAACTAATGAATTATGAAAAACTATTTAACAGTAATTGTTTTGTCATTAAAAAAACTATTAAATTATCAAAATGCATGAAAAATAATTCATTCGAAATATGCTTTTATTTTCATGAGATTCTCTCATAATTGTGCTCATATTCAACGAATGCAGAATCTAAGGCCTCAATATCACTACTGAGAATAAATAACATCTCCTTCATTCTTTTACTGAACGTCTTTTAATTAATCTTTAGGTGCTTCATGGAAAAAACGCTGAGGATGTAAAATCCAACTTAAAAGATCTGAATTAAAAAGAAAACACACACACACAGTCTCTCTCTCACACACACACACACAGAGAGGCAGTGAGGGCCGTCAGGGAGGCGCGGGCCCCGGGGCCGGTCTGCTGTCGCTGAGGTAGTTCTGCAGGGAGGGCAGGATCTGGGCCAGGCTCGGCGGCTGCAGCGAGTACAGACCTGCCATACTGATGGAGCAGGGCCCCGGGGCCCCCGAGGAGGAGGAGGAGGACGAAGACGAGGAGGAGGGCGAGAGTGGGGCCCGCGCGGGGCCCGGGGCCGGAGCCGGAGCCAGGGAGACCCGCTGCTGCTGATGAGGACGCCTCTTCTCCTGAACTTTACTCTCTAGGAAACACAGACACCGTCAGCATCACAAACACACATCAGCACAACATCCTGAGCGCTCTCTCACCTCTGACGGGCCCCAGGCTCCGGTGCGAGGGCCGCTGTGTGCCGGGACCCGGAGCGCTGCAGCCGAAGGTGAAGCTGGGAGAGCTCTTGAGCTGAGGGGACGTCTGCCGGGCCCCGGGGCCATTGGTGCTCGAGCGAGTCCGGTTCAGAGCGTTCTCTGACACAGACGTGCTCAGACTCCTGAGGAAACACACCAGAGCCCATCAATGACCCCGGAAATCACTTCAATGAACACAAGACTAAAAGACACGGATTGAGATCAAGAAATAAATTACATTTAAATGAAATTACTACAGAAATCTAAAAAAAACTAAAAACTAATTACTTAAAACATTTAAAATAACCAAATAAATCAGAAACATTTAAAATAACTTTAGATTAAGTTAAAACATAAAAACATTAAGAATAATTCATTAAATATAAAAAAATAATGAAATTAACCGTTTACATAAAAAAGGCTTTAAATAGGTGGATTAAATACAATAAAACATAAAAAAAGAAATGTATTAAGAGTGTCACATGGCATTACACCACATGCATGAAATAATGTTGTTTTTAGCAACGTCATTCGACCCCTGTCCCGCCGTGGCTTAGTTTAAAAGTGCTGGCTATGGTCCGGGTCTGGTCCTGGTCTTACGTGGGTTTGGGCGGACTGCTGGTTTTGGCCGGGTTCCTGCGGCTGCTGTTCCTGACGTGTTTGAGGATGGAGGCGCGCAGGTTCAGCAGGCTGCTGTGTTCGGACAGGACCAGTCGGGGCCAGGGGTTCCTCTCCTGCATGTCCAGCGCTGCGACGGCCACGGCCCGGCCCACCTGCTCGTACACCTGCGGCGTGTATTTGGGCGGGAAGGCGGGCGGCGGCGGGGGCGTGGCTCGGCCGTTGTCGTGACAGGCGGGCGGGATGCTGTTCACCGAGCGGCCCGTGTTGTAGTTACACTCCAGCGTGTAGCTGAAGACAGAGAACACACACTCGTTCACACACACACACACACACACACCTCAGAGCAGTGTAACTCGGGCCGGTT
>NW_025047891.1:212500-225000 GCF_018831695.1 Puntigrus tetrazona
TTAAGCAACTATAATTATTTATTAATTTTAGACACAATATCGCATGTTTTTGCAAACCGAAATAGTTTCGATCAAACACCACAGAGCTGTTTTGCATCTCTGAGCAATGGACTGTGTTTACATATTAGATTAGTCAGCAAACGATTCAGTGATCAAAGAATAAACACGGTCTATGCCTGCGTCCCAAAGTGCATACCTATACCTGTCCACCCTATCTGCCCTTAGTAGTATTGAAAGTTACGAACATCACACATAATTTAGATAGTATGCACATTTGGGACGCAGGCATTTAATTTCTACCAGTCATTGTCTAGTAAGATAGCTATATTTTTATTGCAACCGGTGATCTTGAGCTTCTTTGTGAGAATTGATTGAATGTTAAACAAGTTACTGGCCAAAAAAGTGATCCCTCCTTCGAGCCGGATTCGAACCAGCGACCTAAGGATGTCAGTGTTTCACCGCTACAGTCCTCCGCTCTACCAACTGAGCTATCGAAGGGGTCGGAGCGAACACTCGAGAACTTTACTTAAAAATGATCACAAACCATTCTGCCAAAAACCAGCTGCGACAAGCTTAAGCAGATTGCCTTGTTTTAGAGGGGTTTTGTCTATATCCTTTTCTTCTTGATGATGGATTTGTTTAATATTTGTTATACAGAAAGCTTTGGGTTTATTATACAAAGAATATTGAAAAAAAAAAAGACAAACAGCGAGTAGGACTGAACAGCATTGGTTTATTTATAAATCATTTACAAAGTAACAAATCAGCTCATCTGACAGGACACACGCCTGCTTCAAATGATACATTGTATTTCAACAACAATGCGATTTCCATAGCAACCCCTGTCCTGACAGACAGTATCCGTCCGCTCAGTCACATTAATAACGTTCAGTGTTCAAGTACAGAGCTCAGCCAGCAGCAGTAGTCATTAGTGATCCACACAGAGCTACAGAACACCAGGAAAACATCCGCATAAAAGACAGAACTGTCAGTACAACAGATATAAAATCATGCAAACTGACAAAGTAAAGTAGAGAGATTGTGTGTGTGAGTGCATCACGCTCGTGACAGCAGCTCCTGCGCTCGGCTCTTGGCGGCAGACGTGGCGTCCTGCAGGTACATCCAGGTGCTGTTGGTGAAGGATCTCAGGTGCTTCTGTAAGCAGTGCAGAGACACCTCTCCTACACACACACACACACACACACACACACACCACAAGCAGAGTCATCAGCCAATCACAACACAGTGTCCTTCCTGTTTGACAATAGACTTAGCATGTTTCAAATCATAGTGTGTTGGAAAGAGTATGCTGAAGACGGTCTACTCCTTCTAGTGCACTCTAAAGATGATCACAACAGTGGATGAGGATTTGAAGAACTACAAACATGCATTAAAAAGGTGTTTAAAACTACAATAATGGCGGTTGTGTGAGACTGACTGACTGGTTTAATAATCAATGTTTAACCTGATTCAATATAATGAGCATCATTTTTCATGGTTCTCTCTGTTATACTCTAAGGGGCGCTATCACGCATCTCCTGCATGAGTCTACAAGCAGACCAGAAACACAGAGGAAACAAGTGAAAGAGAACGTGTGTGTGTTTGTGAGTAAGACTGACTTGCAGGACTCTTGTAGGTTCCTCCAGATGCTCTGTAGAGCAGCGGTCAGATACTGCAGCGCCGGGACGAGGACGTGCTCCTGGACATACAGCAGCAGCTGCTTCACACACTCCAGAAGATCAAACACACTCTCAGGAGTGTTCGCCTGGACCTGAACACACACACAAACACTCCATCATCACCAGTTTAGTGCTACGCTAACAAAATTCATTTAGATAAAGTCAACTACACACACATAATTAAGAGCAAAAATAAAAAATAAAAACATAAAATAATAACAGTGACACAAATAGAGAGAGGTTTATCTGGATGTAACGTATTTAGTTCTTACTGGTTGTAATAATATATTCATACTTATTTTATTATTATACAATAAAATTAATTATTTATAATTAATAATAATAATAATAATAATAATAATAAAAGATTTAGTAATTATTTTTAAATTAAAATATTGACATTATTTTATACTAAATAATAAATAAAAGCACGTTGAATGCCGCAATCCCAATGTTCCTCAAGAGAACACAAGAGGATGTGAGAAGTGATGCTGACCCACTGAATGAGCAGCGGCACGTTCTCCTGCAGAGACAGCAAGAGCTCGGAGCTCCTCTGAGCCATGAAGAGCGCCGCGACCTTTAACCTCTCACGAGCGTCCTCCAGCAGCGGACCGCTCACCTCCAGGGCACGGGAGTAATAGTGAGGGGTGTTCTCTGCCAGCTGCAACACTGCAACACACACACACACACACACACACACACACACACACACACACACACACGAGTGAGTCAGGTGAAACACACACACACACACACACACACACAGAGTGAGTCAGGTGAAACACACACACACACACACACACACACACACACACACACACACACACACGAGTGAGTCAGGTGACACACACACACACACACACACAGGAGTGAGTCACACACACACACACACACACACACAGGAGTGAGTCAGGTGAAACACACAGACACACAGAGACAGACAGACACACACACACACACACACACACACACACACGAGTGAGTCAGGTGAAACACACACACACACACAGACAGACAGACAGACAGACAGACAGACAGACAGACAGACAGACAGACAGACAGACAGACAGACACACACGCACACACCCTCCTGACGTCTCTCACCTGACGCTCTGCTGGCTGTAGTGTGACACTTTACTCCAGGCCTGTAGGGATACGGCCGTGACCCCTGACCTCTCCAGGTACAGTGCTGTGGTGGAGCCGCTGAATGACCCCTGTGACCTGACGTCATGTGCGATGAAGCCCGCCACGAACACCAGTGACATCATCAGCATGCGCCACCACGGGAAGCCCTGCCCGTGCATCTTCTGCTGCAGGGACTGATGGGAAACCACCAGGACAACAACAACACTTTCACCACTTATAAATAATCACTTTAAATTCAACTCAAAACACTGTCAAAATAAAAGTCTGACAAACGCCAAAAAACCAAAAAAAAGGGTATTAAAAAATAATAATAATAAAATTCAAACATTTATAAATGCAATGAAAACAACAGAATATACATATCAGCTAAAATATAATTACTGTAGAACAGAGGAGATTTTTTTAAATAAAAAAAGAAGCATAATAGTTTCTGATATATTGTCCTTGACATACACTCAAACCAAAATTATTCAGACATAATTTTCTGTATTTTTTCACTAGTGGGTGCAGAACTCAATAGTTCATTTATGCAGGTGAACGAGGACAGCAAAATAAAGTCAGCTTGTTACTATGAAGTGAAGTTCTTCATACAGTGGACTGCAGTAAAGGTTTCAGACACTTTGACCCGAGCAGCACACACCCTTCTGTGTGTTACCTGACACTCTCAGGATACACTGCTCCTCACGCTAAACTACAGCAAAGAAACGGTGATATGACTTGAGAAATGATGATGCTGTCAGAATAAATCAGTGTGACTGTATATAACGAATATAATAAAACTGATTAATACGTGTGTGTGTGTGTGTCTCACGTGACAGAGGGAGTTGCAGTCACTGATGTGCTGTGTGTGTGTGTGTGTGTGTGTGTGTGTCTCACGTGACAGAGGGAGTTGCAGTCACTGATGTGCTGTGTGTGTGTGTGTGTGTGTGTGTGTGTGTGTGTGTCTCACGTGACAGAGGGAGTTGCAGTCACTGATGTGCTGTGTGTGTGTGTGTGTGTGTGTGTGTGTGTGTGTGTCTCACGTGACAGAGGGAGTTGCAGTCACTGATGTGCTGTGTGTGTGTGCCGCTCTGAAGCTCATCATTGGTCACTCTGAACGACTGGATGGTGTCCTGAAGGTTTTTCTGCAACTAAACAACAACACATGATGAGCACAGGCTGCTAGATCTCACTTTATTGACTCGTTTGACTTTAACTTTTTTTTTTTTCAGTCTCTCGTGTGTGTGTGTGTGTGTGTGTGAGGGACTCTTACCTTAGGTGGAAGTGTGTTCCACGTCTTCAGCAGGTGATTCAACAGAAGACTGAAAAGAGAAAGAGAAAAGGAGAAAGAGTTAACGGTGTTGAGTGGGGTCCTGCGCAGCGGTCTCTTGGTGGAAGCTGACCTGGACTGAGGCAGGTGTTTGGTGTATAACTGTCTCCAGACGCTCAAACTCTGTCCGTCGACGGTCAAACACTCCGTCAGGCTCCGGAGCAGCTGCACACACACACACACACACAGCAGTCTCAGCACACAGAAGAAACACACTCTCAGAGCTCTTCATGACAGCCTAAAAACGCACCAAACGTTTTAAAACTCTGAGTCAATGGAAAACACACAGATGAAACCAAATCAAACCCTGCCCGTGACGATCTCAGACTGCCCTACAAAACATCATATTTTAAGAAATATCACAATGTTTTCATTTCAACAGTAAACCTCAAAACAAAAGGAACTGTTCAAATACCATTACATTACATACATGTTCATTAAAAATGTGTCCAAATGTAACTTAAATAGTTTTAAGCATTCATTTGACCACCAACACATATATACATGTATATAAAAAGAACACTGTTATTGTCAAAATTGTAGCAATTTAATAAACAGCTTATTAAAGATCAATGTTTTTTTACTTATAATTGTATTAAATCATTAAACAGAGTCACATGGTTTATCGAACCTCTTTCTTCATGGCGTCAGGGCAGTTTGGCGTGGCTCGGGACAGAAACGATGGGAAATACGTGTGCAGAGTCGATTCAGGTTTGGCTCCAAACGCCAGGACCTTGAGCCGCGGGTACAGCCGACACAACTGCTCCTGCAGACTGAACAACATCAGGACGCTCATTCAGGACGTGCATATGAATCAGGACGTTAACACACATGACAACAACCAGGATGTGAATCAGAGTGTGAATCAGAACATGAATTGGGAAGTGAATCTGAATCAGGACGTGAACATGAGTTTGGATGTGAAACAGGTCACGAACACCGGGACGCGAACCTAAATCAGGTCGTGAATCTGAATCAGGACGTGAATCTGAATCAGGACGTGAACCTGACATGAAACCTAAACATTAATCATGGACATGGCCATATTCACATCCCAATTTAGATTCATGACACTTCAACCTGAACATGAAACAGGTGATGAACATCGGAATGTGAATCTGAATCAGGTCATGAATCCGAATCGGGATGTGAATTTGAATCAGGTGATGAATCTGCTTCGGGATGTGAATCTGAATCAGGAGATGAATCTGAATCGGGATGTGAACCTGAATCAGGTGATGAATCTGAATCAGGATGCTGTGCGTCACAGGGCGAGTCTCACCTCTGAGAGAGAGCATTTTTGGGCATGTAAGCGAAGTCAAGCAGCGGGAAGAACTCCTTCGGCCCAATGATCCCGAAACCTTTGGTCAGGTTGGCATGAAGACTGAAACACAGACACACATACCCTGAGCTTCAGTTCAGACTGTCCAGAACTCTCGTTCTTACTCTGGAGAAAACTCACGTGAGCAGGCGCTCCAGATAAGCTATGGCGTACGCAGACAGAGCCTTGATCCCGAGAACAGGAAGCATGATCCCCAACCAAACTACAGAAGCAAACACACTATCAAGCACTACTCCAGATGTGATAAAGGTCATGTGAAATCCCAAAGAGAGCTTGCAGAGGAGGAGGCGCTGATTTCTCAATGATTTGTCAATGATTTGTCAAGCCGTCTCTGGCGCTCACCTCTGATGCCCTGGCTGAGGTCGTAGAATCCCGCCTGTCCCAGAGCCCACATGATGGTCAGACACTTGACCGGCCGGCTCTGATGAGAGCGCAGCAGCTCCAGGTGCTGTGGAGGGGTCACACGGGGTCAGCGGTCACACAGAGCAAGAACCAATCCAACGCTCTCCTTTGACTTTCTATTGCAGATAGCTGCAACATTTTTGCTATATTATAGTTGCATTAATTCAACTCCTTAGACTTCTTCTTGGATTATTTATTTAATTAAAATAATTTAAAAAATAACTTCAAAATTCATAAATATTTCTATAAATGTGAATACTTCAGCAATAAAGACCTTTAAAATATAAACATTTACATTTACATTTAGTCATTTTGCAGACGCTTTTATCCAAAGCGACTTACAATTGAGAGTAAACAACAACAACAACATTTAAGCTGGTTTCCAAGATTATTATATTGTATTATTATTATTATATTTCAATAACTAAATATGAAATGAAAACAAATAAAAGGTATACAGAAAAAAAAAGTAATAAAAATGACAAAATTATGAAAACTTTAAATAATGTTATTTTACCTTAATTTCTTTTGTGTCATAAACTACACCAGTGTAGTGACCATGGAGCACAAACCAGTCATAAGGGTACTTTTTTTTTAATTGAAATTTATACATCATCTGAAATCTGAATCCATAATGTTTCCAATAAGGTATGGTTCGTTAGGATCGGACAATATTTGATAAATACATATTACTAATCAAAAGTTTTAAGATTTTTTTGACCATTTCAGGTATGGTTGGCTATTGCTACAAAGACACCTGTGCTCTTATGACTGCTGTGCTGCAGGGACACGTACAGAGGGGTCAGAGGTCACGAAGGCTGGAGGAGAGTGACTCACTTCAGCGAGGTTCAGTGTGACGATCTGGGGCTTGTCCTGCATCAGGGCCTGGATACACATGCGGTATCCGTGCAGAGAATCACCTGCGGAGCAGACACAGAGGACAGGAGCTCAGAGCGGAGGACAGGAACACCGTCACGACTCACCGGTCTGCGGGTCAGGGTTAATCTCACCGGTCTGCGGGTCAGGGTTAATCTCACCGGTCTGCGGGTCAGGGTTAATCTCACCGGTCTGCGGGTTAGGGTTAATCTCACCGGTCTGCGGGTCAGGGTTAATCTCACCGGCCTGCGGGTTAGGGTTAATCTCACTGGTCTGCGGGTTAGGGTTAATCTCACCGGTCTGCGGGTTAGGGGTTAATCTCACCGGTCTGCGGGTCAGGGTTAATCTCACCGGTCTGCGGGTTAGGGTTAATCTCACCGGTCTGCGGGTCAGGGTTAATCTCACCGGCCTGCGGGTCAGGGTTAATCTCACTGGTCTGCGGGTTAGGTTAATCTCACCGGTCTGCGGGTCAGGGTTAATCTGCGGGGTTAGGGTTAATCTCACCGGTCTGCGGGTTAGGGTTAATCTCACCGGTCTGCGGGTTAGGGTTAATCTCACCGGTCTGCGGGTTAGGGTTAATCTCACCGGTCTGCGGGTTAGGGGTTAATCTCACCGGTTGCGGGTTAGGTTAATCTCACCGGTCTGCGGGTTAGGGTTAATCTCACCGGTCTGCGGGTTAGGTTAATCTCACCGGTCTGCGGGTTAGGTTAATCTCACCGGTCTGCGGGTTAGGTTAATCTCACCGGTCTGCGGGTTAGGGTTAATCTCACCGGTCTGCGGGTTAGGGTTAATCTCACCGGTCTGCGGGTTAGGGTTAATCTCACTGGGTGCGGGTCAGGGTTAAACTCACGGGTCTGCGGGTCAGGGTTAATCTCACCGGTCTGCGGGTCAGGGTTAATCTCACCGGTCTGCGGGTCAGGGTTAATCTCACCGGTTAATCTCTCACCGGTCTGCGGGTTAGGTTAATCTCACCGGTCCTGCGGGTTAGGGTTAATCTCACCGGTCTGCGGGTTAGGGTTAATCTCACCGGTCTGCGGGTTAGGGTTAATCTCACCGGTCTGCGGGTCAGAGTTAATCTCACCGGTCTGCGGGTTAGGGTTAATCTCACCGGTCTGCGGGTCAGGGTTAAACTCACCGGGCTGTCGGTCCTGCTCCCGCAGCATCGTGAACACACAGTGGTCGAAGAACTCGGGCAGCGACTCTGAAGATTTGCTGAGCAGGTTCTTGATCACGGCCCTCAGCTCCTTACCAGCGAGGCAGTATGGGTAATCTAGACACAGAAGCACAGCATTACACTCTGATCAGTGCTCTCAAACCATTAAACACAAGCAAAATAAAAGTCTCTGTCTATGTGGCATACTTGTGTGTGTGTGTGTGTGTGTGTGTGTACTAAAGATATTATGTATATATTAATACACACACATTTAAAATATTTACATAAATACATTTAGATTAATAACATTTATATTATATGTTTAATATATAAACAGCAATTCTCTTTGTTATGTTTACATGTAAGAAAAAAATACTACAAGTATTTTAATAACACTATAATCATTGTATTATTCTATTATTATCTACTATTATCTTCAACACTCTTTATGTAATTCTTTCGTTTTATCAGAACGGCACGAGCTGATCTGGTGATCTAGATTCTCTCTCTCACACACACACACACACACACACACAGACTGACCGTGAGCGTAGCTGCTGAGTGTGGGCTCCGGGTCCGGAGCGGGGAGCTTGTAGTTCAGGTATCCGGCCAGATCCTTGACCCACACCGACGGATTCTCAGGAAACAGACTCTGACTTTTCTCCAGCTGCTGCTTTAGCTCCAGAACATCCAGCTGAGACACACACACACACACACACACACACGTCAAACACTCACATTTACACGTGTTCATCAGCAGATGCTGGAGCGTGTGTGTGTGTGTGTGTGTGTGTATGAGTACACTCACGGCTCTGACGGCCTCCTCCAGAGTTTTGTAGCGTATGGGTTTGTTGCTGCTGTTGGGGGGATTTTTTTTGGTCGGTTTCGTGGCGCTGGGTTTCTTCTGCTGGGCTTCGGCCGGCGGAGGAACCTGCTCCTTGTTCTGCTTCTTCCCCATCTTCTCAAAGCCGTCAAATATGGTCTCAGACATCACGTCTACAAACGTCCAGAGAGCAGAATGAGACAGAAGAGCGCTGAAGAGGGTCTGCTCTCCGTCCTGATGACCCTCGGCACACATTTCACAACTCACTACAGGGGTGAGTTGGTTTTTACTTTTAAGATCAATTAACTCATTTAAAATGAAGTGAAAAGGTGAACGTCTGTATTAGTATCCTTACGTACACATATATTACTGAAAAGAACGATCAAACAAATACAAAAGGTCTAAACGTATTTGAATTGAAGCATTTCGAGTACAAACACTGAACAGAAGAGATCTGAAGTCTGGTTTATTTTTTACTTTACAGTCTGAACACTAACACGACTTTATCTGAACATAAACAGCGAATAAAGCAGGAAGTTTATGTGAAGTCTCTGGCAGTGTCTGGTAATCCCGCGGTGAAGTAATAGACAGATAACTAATCAGGTATTAATCACGACAGATGTTATTAGTTAGTTCTCGGCTAACGTGCAGAAACCTCGCTTCGGACCGAATCACAGATGAATAACGAGCAGTCAGGAGGTGTTTTCGCAGTGTTTGTGTTTGTGTTTTGTTGTTTTTCTCACGGTTGCTGTCAATGTTGGCCTCACTCAGCGCTTTTCGGCCGGATTTCTTCTCCTGAGTTTTTCCTCCGGAGTTCTGTTTCTTTCCTTTCCTCACCACCTCCCATTTGCCCACACCAGAGGCCATAATCTCGATCTAAAAGAATTCGCTGATGATTAATAACCGACAACGTTGATCGAATCAAATTAACGGTTCTTTTGCCACGTCTGTTTGCGGCGAGAGGAACTACTTCCTATTCCAGCGTGTCCACTCCCCGCGCGCTTCCGGTCAGAGCGGGAGGAACTGCTAGTCAGTGTACTTTAGACGAGACCCTTAGAGCGCGAGGCTAAACATGCTAAATAAAAACTTTTAAAACGCAAATTTCATGTATTGTTTATTATATACGCAATATGTTGCGGTCTGTTGGTTAAATAAATACTCCTGATGTATTGCAGACTAAAGAGCGAACCCTTCTGACCAATCGGAAGCGCCGCTGAGTAGCACGTGACTCTCTGGTCGCGTACCGGAAGCGGCAGAAGATCGGATGCGCAGCTCGAAGTTGTTCTTTGTCAGTGACGTCACTCCAGCAAACGTATTCTTTTGAATATGAGACGATGAATTTTTTGTCATTTTGTCAGTTTTGTTTTGTCATTTGTGTTTTTACTAGGGATGTATATGTTTGTATACTTGATAAAAACAAAAACACAAAAATAAAACGAGACGGTAAAGTCAAAAATGTAAAACTCAAATAAACTACCATACAAGAAAGGAATCATAAAATTGTAATAATTAATCTTTAAAATAAACATAACTAAAACAAGTCACTTGCTGAAAATTAGATAATATAAAATTGCAATATTTAAAAACGAAAACAACTGCAATGTAGCATGCATCTACATAATAAAAAATGTCAAATTAAAATATTACATTTTATAATATAAAATAATTAAAAATAAAAACAACCAAAAATAAAGTACGGAAAATCATTTAAAAAACAGAATGTTAATTTGCATAATGAAAATAGAACACTTAATAAAAATAAAATCATACACTTGTAAAATTACAATGAATATGTAGTATTTACTAAAATATATATCAATAAAAAAATTAAACTTAACACAGTTTAACTTTTTGTTTTAAAAAAACCCAATTGTTTAGAAAAAAATGACAAGGTATTCAGTTTAATTAAACTTAACTAAATTTCATGAAAATGTGCTTATAAAAAATGTTGTACAAAGACCATATTTTGATGTATTTTATTTAACTATAATTTTTATTCATGTATGGGTTTATATATATATATATATATATATATATATATATATATATATATATATATATATATATATATATATCAGTATGCACACACACAAATCTGAATTTCCTTTCTGTGACAATTCATAAAACGCCATCACGTGATATGATTATATATTATATTGTTTATTAGTGTCTGATGTCTTCATAATGTGAATAAAGCAGCAAACACATGTGCTTCATTCCCCGCACACATTTTTATTTTACATAGTAAAACTCCAAATGGATGCATGTTTGCAAACGGTTGCCGTGACAGCAGATGAGAGGGGAAAGGGTTAATGACACAGGCCCGCCAATCAAAACCGACCCGTCAATTAAATAAAAAAGACTGAGAATGAAATGTTAAATTAAAATATAGCAGCTAGAAAACTGTTTTTGTGTCATCAGTCGGTTAACTGTTAGTAACGGCCAAGCCTGTTCTTTTTCATAAGAATTTATAAGTTTGTATTTATGCCTTTTGACAGTTTCCTTCATAAATAAATAAAACTCTCACGTCTGCACTATGTCTTACACACACACGAAGGCTTTCTTTACTGTCCTGTGTCCGCTCTGAAGTCTAAAGATGATGCAAATCAAAGAAATATGTTCACCTTGGCTGTGTGTGTCACTACATCAGTGTGTGTGTGAGAGAGTGTCACTCCATCACCATCATCATCATCATGGAGTCGTCTGGACTCCTCATTAAACCCACAGCTTCACTGCATCAACCCAGACCTCATTAGCATAGACACACCCCTACTCACTCTATTAGCCTATTAGACCACGCCCCTAGTGACTGCTGGTGGGGGGATGGAGTGAAAGAGAGGGAGAGAAAGAAAGAAAGATGAGATGAAGAGAGCGTGAGGATGAGGAGGATCAGTATTCGTCCTGGTCCTGTGGCTGCTCTTCGATCTCGTCGTCCTCCGGAGGAGCGAAACCATCCTGAAACAAACACAACCGCTTCGTTTGGGCTGAAAAATGTCAGAGAACTGAAGAGTGAGAAAGGAAAGCCTGGATACCTCTGTGGCGTACAGGACCTCCATGATCTTCCCGAGGACAGGGTTCGTGTCGCTCTCGTTCTCCTGACAGATCAGCTCAATGTCACGCAGTTTACCGAAGTAAAAGTCTCTCTCTTTCTCCAGACCGTCGACGGTCAGCTTCAGGTCCATCAGCTGCGTGCGCACACACACACACACACACACACACACACACACACACACACGGCTCATTTCAAAGCTTAGTACACTTTTTAAATATTTATTATCTATTTAATAGATTTGGCTGTGTATTTCATACTCCATTTTATGTTCTGTCTCTTAATGTTAGCATTAGGATTAAATCAGTTCTAGTTAATGAATCTCGTATGCAAATTAGGCAACAATCTGCTCCTCTCATTGGCTGCCGTCTCGTTCTGAGTGTGTGTAGTGTTTAGTGTTTATAACTCTCTCTATATTCTTCAGTGCACCTGCTGGTTGAGCTCCATGATCTCAGCGTCTCCGCCTCCGTTCCGGGAAAGGGGCGTGTTCCGCCGCGTTCCGGCGGAGGGGGCGGTGCTTAGGGGGCGCTGGGGGGTGGGCATCGTTTTGGGCGTGGTCGGTGACGTCCGCTGGGGCCCTAGATACCGAATTGAAATCGTTAGCCAATCACAGCACAGCGCCGCACACGTCAGCCAATCACCGAGCAGCGGCTCATTCCTCAATTCTGTTCGAGTGTATGATTTCAAAACATCCTCGATTTCATTTTTTTAAAAATGTGTG
>NW_025047891.1:230000-237500 GCF_018831695.1 Puntigrus tetrazona
CGACGCGCGCAAAAATAAAGATAAAAACATAGAGATAAATATAAAAAATACAGAAGCAAATGTCATGACGCACAAAAATGAATATTTGAAACATGGCTATTACCATACACAGCTAAAAACAGGTTATTACATTGTTATAATATTATAGTGCACTAAAATCAAAATAAAATCAACTCTACTTAATGTATATACAATTATGAAAATGATTAATAATGATTAAAAACTGGTTAATAATAACGAATAGATATGACATATTAAATATCAATATCATATCAGAAACATTATTATTATTTTCAAATTATTTACATTAGTTCCAGCTGGATTTATTAACTGTAAAATATTGTTTAGGAAGAATAAAGACTTGTAACTAATATTGTTGCTGATTAATTAAAACACAACGAAATGACCCAGTTGTTTCAGGGATCATTTATTCATATATTTTTGCACTTATCCATCTGATTAATAACAAACAAGCCTTCACTTTCAGCTCCGACTGTGAAGAACAAATCACAAACACTGACACAAACCTTATAAACCGCTTCACAAAGTGCTTTTTCTGAAAAGTAAAAAACCCAAACACCTAAACCATATAAACGCAGATCAGAAATGACGATTTAAAAAACAGCACCAATAAGAACAGCCCGGGGCCCGGGGCCAAACACACGAACAACACACACCTGACCTAAACCACACCTGAACCAGAGAAGCTTTAGACACTTCATCACATCAAAACTAACAACATACAGCTCTATGAATATGTCAAATATAGATATTTCACAGACACTTTGTTCATCACTATAAACACAAACACATCAGTATGTTCAGACAGGAAGCTGAGACTGTGCTGATCCCGGCGTGTTTCTTCATCAGAAGTGTGTCTCAGCAATGGAAGTGAATGGGTGCCGTCAGAAAAACATCAGAATAATCCACAGCGCTCCGGTCCAGAAGATAGACGACGATCTATTATTATTGTGATTCTGACGGCACCCATTCACAGAAACAGACTCCTGATGTGGGATGAGCACAGCACTGTTTTGGCAAATTCGTGAACTATAAACAGTGATCTGGAGGAGTGAATTAAAAATGAAATTTCTCCCTCATGCTATTTTTGTTTCTGCCAAATGCATTTTAAAGAATTAGCCAAACAGTTGACGGTACCCATTGACTTCCATAGTATCCCAGCTCACAGGAAGCATTCTGAGGACGTTCAAGTCTGTGTGAACTGTGTGTTCTGAGTTTGTCACGCCACTGAAAAATGAGTTTGAATACTAAAGGACATGCGAAGTGAATAAAACAAGATATCAAAATCGTAAAAAATAAGCCGTCCTCTCTGCTCTCGAACGCTGGGGGCGTGTCTCACGGCGCTGAAGCCACGCCCACCCACACTCTCAACCAATCAGTGTTTGACATACTGCGAGATTCAAAGCTCTTTTATTTTCACCGGTTTAGACCCGCCCAATAAATCCTGATCACGGAAAACTGTAAAAAAAACGTCATAACTTCTCCATTAAGTATTATATAGTTCACAGTCTTTGAAACATGTTTCAGCGAAGCATTTCTAACATTTATAATGTGTTTACATCAATTCTCTGAACTGACTTCACACAGACTTGAATAGAATGTTCTCTGATCTGGTCTTTTGAGTTTGAGTTTGAGTTTTCTAACTTTTCGAACTTGCAGTTATGATTTTATAACATAGCAAAACGTCCCTGGACCATATTTTGTAATCTCTTCAAACACTATGGAAGCCAGTGAGAGTCTAATGACGGAGCAGAGGTTTTTTGGCACTTTGGATGCGGTCCAGGTCTTCGTTCACAGCGATGTTTAATACTCTCAAACACAGGAGGACGGGAAGGGGTCGCCGTGGAGACGGTTCTGCGGTTTCCACGGTTACCAGATGCCACTGGAACGCCCTCCAGGTGGAGCCAGAATCCTGGCCGAGGACCTCTTAGGAATGTGGTCGTCCACTTGAGCGCCTGAATAAAAACACAATCCCACAATCCTCTTTTTCTCGTTTTCTTACATATACGTGTGTTTGTTTTTATAAATATAATATACAGAGTACACACTCATATACTGACTAAACCAAATCAAATGATCATTTATCACAATTAATTGTTTGACAGCACTAATTTATTTCAATTTCAGAAAAATAACCAGAGATTTTACTGTATATGAGGTCTTTGATCTGAAATGTATTTGATCATATCTTTCCACCACTCTGCAGATTGATAAATAATACATGCTGTGCATTAAACGATGGAAACGCTTAATGTCTTTCTGAAAAATTAGACATGATGAAAAGTTTAAACTGAATATTTAGTAACATATTTAGCTTAAATAGCTCTTTTGCATTAAATGGGGTATTTGGACAATTTTTTTTCCACTCCTTTGCAGACTTTTGATATGCATTAAACCTGATACATAAAATTATTGGAGGAAAATAATACAATATTTTAAATAATTGTAATTTATATAATATTGCTGTATAAATGTTCAAGTAATTTGATATAGAAATATAAAATAATATATTTATCTTGATACAGATATAAAAATATTTATTGAAATATTATTTCCTACTATTACTAAAAGCAGTATGTGAAGTGAAGCTGAGAGACCTGACAGGCTGAAGCTGGACTCGTGCAGGTCCCGAACGCCCGTGTGTCTGGGGGCCGCCCGCATGGGAGCATCGGCCTCCGGAGCGGACGACTCCTTCCGGACGGAGTTGGTCACGGCGGCGACGTCTCCCGAGTACGGCGCTCGATCCACGCCGCGCAGCTTCTGAGTCTGAGCATCACCACACAAAAACTAATTGTGTTAATGTGTTACTTTTCCAAACTGGGCGGGGCTTGCTTTTTAATATAAAAAGTGATTCTTTTACAAATATAAAAGACCTTTCATAACAAAACGGAAGTGAAAAGCCTCAGGCTGAAGGAAATGTAAATAACGAAGTATACACGCTGGAATAGAAGAGTTACTTTACTAGTTACTTAAAGTAATCCGATTACTTGTAACTCCCTACGTTACTGGTAACTTACATACAGCTTCGTGAGGCTCCCATACAGACCTTCTCTCTCTGGACCATCTTCTTGTAGAGGACGTCAGGAAAGGCTCTCATGGGGTAGAAGCGTCCGGAGCCCTGAGGGCAGGTGAAGACGCCGTTCTCACACACCAGACGGCCGCGGCTGACGGTCACCAGCGGGACGCCGCGGCAGCGCTGACCCTCGTACAGGTTAAAGTCTCCTCCCTGAACCTGAGAGCTCCTCGAGATCGTCCTGCGGCGACACACACCTCCACCGTCACATGACCTCACACACATCATGTGCCACACACAGCTAAGCGCTCTACGGTTAGACTTTTCTACACAACAGCTCAACTAAAAATATAAAACGGTGCACGTGTTTTACATATTTCGGGGTTGATTTTTTTTTTAAAGAAATGAATACTTTTGTTTATCAAGGATGCATTACATTGATGAAAAGAAATGTATAACTTCACAAGCGATTGATTCTTTTCAACTTTCTGTTCATGTGTGTATCTTGAAAAATCAAATGCATGACCGGCTTCACAAAAACACAACACTTTTCAGCCCTGATAATAATCATGTTTCTTGAGCACCGAATCAGTATATTATTATGATTTCTGAAGATCATGTGACACTGAAGAGTAATGATGCTGAAAAAATTCAGCTGCGCTTCACAGAAATAAATGACACTTTAACACATATTAGAGAATAATGACTTATATTACTATATTTTTGGTCAAATAGATAAAACATTAAAGAACTTACTGAATCCAAACTATTGAATGCTATATTATTAATATTCATGTGATAAAAATAAAATAAATATTTTTTAAATATTTAAAAATAACTTTTATAGTGTTTCTGTGGCAGATATTTTTTCTATTTTTATCAAGTAAAATTAATACACTTTACTACGTTATAAATAAATGTCACGTTATCCACCGAACTGTAACTGTTTCTATATACAGTTATAAATAAAACTAAATTATTGGATTATTGGAGAAAATACCATGTCAGTCTTTCTACTTCAGTCTTTCACATGTGTTACTCGCCATTTTTTTGTAATTATTCATGAAATTTACTAGCAGTTTCTGAGTGAGAATAGGTTTAAAGTAAATCCCGCCCCAGATTTCTCTCCCAAAGTGACTCCAGTGAAGCGCTCTGTACCGGCTGGCGTCCGGGTCCCACACCACCACATCAGCGTCGGCCCCGGGGACGATGCGGCCCTTCCGCGGGTACAGGTTATAGATCTTCGCCGCATTTGAGCTCGTCACGGCCACGAAACGATTCTCATCCATCTTACCAGCGACCTGAGGACAGAAAACATGAATCAGACCGAAACAGAGTGAATCAATCTGCAGGTTTGAATGAATCGAGTGAGTCAATGATTCAGTGACTCATTCATAAAGACTTGCTTTGTTTCTGAATGAATCTACACTTTATTAGTTGTTCAGTGCCTTTTTCGTTTCTGAATGAATCAAGTGAGTCAATCATACAATGACTCGTTCATACAGTGATTTAATGACTCACTAGTAAAGACAGATTTCTGAACGAATCAGCCGTTTGAGTGACTCACTGGGACTTCATATCTAGAGTATTGTTTCATTTTTTTTTAAATCTTCATAATGTAATATGCTAAATATCCATGTTACTGAATGAACCTGGGCTTTTAAAGGTAAACAAGCACTGACGAATCCAAACATGTGTGTCTAAAATATGTTTCTGTGAGGTGTGTGGTTGCTCTGAATGACTGTGGGTGTGGTCGCACCACTCCTCTCTCCCAGATGACGCTCATGCGGTCCTCCACGCCGGACGCTCCGTGAGGGATCTTGGTGAAGTCTTCTTTGCCCATGGCCTTCTGCTTAGTGTTGAACGCGCGGTGATCCGACGCCACCACGTTGATGATGTCACTGTGTGCACAGGAAACGCATCATCATCATCATCATCATCATCACACACAGATCAGAGACAGGCTAATCATTTCACTTTTGCGTTTGTATAAGAAACAAGCTAGATTTAAAAAATACTTTTTAATAAAAAGTACATATTTAGTTACGTTTGTAGTGAGTCACACATCACGTAACGCATCACTTCTTAAAGTAAGTCTGCGTTCTAAAAGCGGAGGGGCGGGGCTCTGAGATGATTGGCGGGTGCGTACTTGCCCAGCAGGCCCATGAGGGAGTCGGGGGTGCTGGGGTCGAGCCGGAGGGGCGGGGCTATGACGTGGGCGGCGGCATGAGCCCAGTCCTGATGATAGTAATGCATGCCGCTCAGCGCAGAATGAGCCAGCGTGGTCTCGGCGTGAACCACTTTACCTGAAACACACCACTAAACACCGTCTCCATGCTGTTCACGCTATCTTTAAATAACAGATATTTACACTAGTATACACAGACGGAGTTATCTACATTATAAAACTAAACGCAATAATAAGGTAGTGAATGTAAATTATAATTACAAATATGATTCAAATGATTAGATGGATGCCACCTTACTGGGACGATGAGGCCTCACCTACATTAACAGCTTTTGGGTGAAATATTAATGTGTGTGTGTGTGTGTGTGTGTGTATAATACACTCACCCTGCATCCGAGCAGCAGCGATGACATCAGCAGCAGACACGCTAGAGACATTCACCAAGTACACTGGACAGTGAGCCTGCGGTGAAGAACAGATCATGAGACACACACACACACACACACACACACACACTCACACACACACACACACACAAACATACACACACACACACACACACACAAACATACACACACACACACACACACACACACACACACACACACACACACACACACACACACACACACACACACACACACACACACACACACACACACACACACACACACACACACACACACACACACACACACACACACACACACACACACACACACACACACACACACACACACACACACACACACACAAACATACACACATACACACACACACACACACACACACACACACACACACACACACACACATACACACACACACACACACACACACACACACACACACACACACACACACACACACACACACACACACACACACACACACACACACACACACACACACACACACACACACACACACACACACACACACACACACACACACACACACACACACACACACACACACACACACACACACTCACACACACACACACACACACACACACACACACACACACACACACACACACACACACACACACACACACACATACACACACACATACACACACACACACACACACACACACACACACACACACACACACACACACACATACACACACACACACTCACACACACACACACACACTCTCACATACACACACACACTCACACACACACACACACACACACACACACACACACACACTCACACACACACACACACACACACACACACACACACACACACACACACACACACACACACACACACACACACACACACACACACACACACACATACACACACACACACACACACACACACACACACACACACACACACACACACACACACACACACACACACACACACACACACACACACACACACACACACACACACACACACACACACACACACACACACAAACATACACACATTATGTACACACACACACTCAAACAAACACTACACACACAACACACAGACACACACAGAGATTAATTATAATGAAAGAGAAGATTCAATCACACACACACACACACACACACACACACCTCCTCCGGTCGACTGATCTCTATCACTCACACACCACTGATGCCCAGATCCACACACACACACACACACACACACACACACACACACACACACACACACACACACACACACATCAGAGAAATCAAGAGGATGAAAATAAAGTAAAAGAGTAGCGCGCTGCTTTCATGTTGTGTTTGACAGCTCTTCTGAGGAGGTTCTCACACCACAAACATAACCAGCTCTCCGTTCACACACGTGGACTCACACACACACACACCCGATGTCTTTACAGGTGTGCATCGCCTGATAGAGCTCCGAGTCCTTCAGCATCAGAACGTCTTTATACGCCATGAACATCTGGAAGGAGTTCACGCACTTCTCTCCCACCAGCACCTCCATCTCCCTGCGCACCTGAACCAATCACAGACAGACAAACCAGGAACAAATCAGATCCCACAAGTTGCATTGAAAATAAATGTATTATTCATTTCCAATGATTATCTTTTAAATTAAATAAAATTGTATTTTATTTACTGCTACATAATCTTACTTTGTTGAATTTAGCAAGTATGCCCAGTTATGATAAATTAAATTAAATCAAACTGCAATACGCTACACTTTTTAATGTTTAATTCAACAAGTATGTCCAGTTCTCTCTCAGGCAGAAGATATGATGATAATGGCAGTACCTTGGGCCCCCAGCAGGAGACGCTGACGTGCA
>NW_025047891.1:240000-242500 GCF_018831695.1 Puntigrus tetrazona
GGTGTGTGTGTGTGTCTCTCTCTCTCTCTGTAGTGTGTCAGTCCTGTGTGTGTGTGTGTCTCTCTCTCTCTCTGTGTGTGTGTGTGTCTCTCTCACTCTCTCTGTGTGTGTGTGTGTGTGTGTGAGACCTTGGTGCCGCTGTAGAAGTCGTCCTGTGTGTTTGCGTTCATGAAGGTCTGATGTAGATGAACGCTGGAGTCGATGCCTCCTGGAATCACCAGCTTCCCGGAAGCGTCAATCACTTTGGCTCCGCCTGGAATCATCAGGTCCCGCCCCACCTGCACGATGAGCCCGTTCTCAATGTAAACATCCGCCTCCTGAGTGACATCATCGTTCACGACCCGCCCACCTTTGATGAGAATCCTCATGGAGCTCGAACCCGCAGCCATTATACTGGACGGGAGACAATAAATATTAATACAAATATCAAGAATATAACTATTTTATTCACGTTAACATTTTTAGTATGTGAATATTTAGCTTTTTGTCAATACATTTTTGTGCAGTATTATTTATTAAAATAAATCAAATAATTAACCTTTTTAAACCATTTAATCAATTCAGTATTGATAGTATATGAATATTTTGTTTTATTTTAACACAAAGGCGATCTATTATTAACTAATAATATCATTAATGATTAAATATTTCAATATATTATATTTTTATATTTTAAGTCTTTTGTAATTGTTCTGTTTACATTTTAATGTTTCACCACCAGAATGAATATTTTAATAATATTCATAATTGTTAAAAATATTTAATGTATTAAATTATTGCATTTTAATATATTTAATATTCATGAACATTTAACTAATATATTATTAAATATATTTTATTTTTCATATGTTGTTTTACTTTAATGCAATACTATTCATCATTAATATTGATTATTATTACACTTTAAATATAAACAGCTTGAGTGTCTTCGTATCTGGTGCAGGACTTTTATTCAGTTTCACTCGCATCAGAAGGTTTTGATATTAAAAGCATCGATGCCTAAAAATCTATAAATACAGTGTTGCCTTAAAGAGCGCTGCTTATATGGGAAAATAGGTCATACTTCATTTTCAGTTGCATATGCATTATTGTTTGGCTTGCATGAACACACACACACACACACCCCAGGACTGTGACTAATACACATTTATCATGCACATCCCCAGCAGGAGCGTGTGATGACATCAGTGTGTGATCATGTGTGTGTGTGTGTGTGTGTGTGTGTGATGTAAGATGAGGAGACACTTGCGTCTGCCTGTGCTTACATCATTTCGAGTGTGTGTGTTTGTGTGTGTGTGTGTGTGTGTGTGTGTGTGTGTGTGTGTGTGTGTGTGTGTGTTCATGCAAGCCGAACAATAATGCTCACAATGCAACATCAAAAAACGTGTTTTGTTCCCAGCTTAAATCACACAGAGCACGTCTTGTGTCAGAAAACGCTCAGGAACGGATTTCCAGTACACCTCCTCATCAAGGTAGTGTTAAATAAAACAGTTGCCATGCCAACCTGCTACCGCTCTTCTGATTGGTCCACTATTTTGGACCAGTTGAAGTTCTTTTAACACTGTGTTCATGTTACACGTAGAAAAACAACGAAAGAGCAGCGCGGTGGAAACGTGTGTGAACATCCCCTCAGAACGTTACAGCAAGGTTCTCTCAATGTTACGAACAAACGTAAAATTCTAAATACATTTGCGCAAAAACATTTTGTTCAACGAAACGTTTTCTCCCGAAAGGTTTCAGATGGAGGTTCATCGAGTGTTTTTTAAACGTTACTACGCTCGCTTTAAACAATGCTCAAAACTAACCTTCAAGTAATGTTTGACAAAATATAAAATAAAATGTCCCCTTAAACTCTGTTTCAAACACATTAGATATGCTTACTGTGAAGTACATTGTAACATATGAATTATGTAACATATTCATTAGTTCAATTATTGAACAGTTTTTCATTTTGGGGGCGGGCCGAAATCACGTTTTGGTGACGCACGGGAGCATGGCCCCGCCCCTAAAACAACTAGCGCGTGTTTATCAGCGATTCACATCACCGCTAGTTACTACAGACGAGTTTGCCTGGTTAGCTGGTTGTGAGACTTTACAAATCGGTGCCATTATATAAATTTGCTTTGAACTTGACAATTGAGAGAGGCAGTTTCCCCCCGGGTGGGCGTGGTTTCGGGGCCGGCAGCGGACACGCCCCCAGCTTCAGATAACTTCTTTTATTGTTTTTAATTGCTCACATTTGGGTAGCAAAAACACACATTTATTTCTGAGGTGTCAGAACACATTTAACATCGCTTTACACGGGCGTCAAAACGTTACTAAATCTGGAACTGAAAAGTAACGTTTTCACAACGCTCTTAGAACGTAGCCTATTATTATTAGCGAGTTAGTGGTGTTTTGTAATCAACGTTTTTGTTTTATAGCTGCACCAACAACACTGCCATCGCCACCGAAGATTCTTCTATTCTATTCTAATCAGATGACTCTGTGCTATCTCTAA
>NW_025047891.1:252500-255000 GCF_018831695.1 Puntigrus tetrazona
TGAGTGAGTGAGACAGTGTGCGTGTGTGTGTGCGTGAGAGTGTGTGTGTGAATGTTTATTTACACGCGTGTTGTTGTTCATCTTCAGCAGAAGTCTTGTGGGCGTGTCCAGTGTCTGGCCAGGGGGCGGAGACTGGTCACCATGACGATCCTCATCTCGGGCCTTGAGGAACACAAACACAAAAATCTGACTGGATCTGTTTTTTTTTTATATAAACATGTATTTGTCAGAATTATTACAGTTAATTAACTAAAACTAAAAATATACAGGAAAAGATTTTTTTGGCGACGGATTTATAATATAAAAATGCAAATAATATAAAAATAATGAAAATAAACATGAATAAAAACTATGATAATATCTGAAGAACAGCAGCTGATTCAAACAGGACGCTTCAGTCTTGATGAAGAGGAAAGTCACGCTAATCAGTTTGACACGAAACGTTTTGTTTTCATTTGAACACTAGTTCTATTGTTTTAGCTACGTCTCTGTGTGAAACGCTATCGTTCTGGACAAGAACACCGCTCGCTTTGATATCCAATATCAGCCAGAGACAAGAGCGTCTAAAGAAGTGTGTGTGTGTGTGTTTAAGTGGCATGAGGACACAAATTACAAGGTAAAGGTGACTTCTGAGGACATCACCTCACATCCTCACTTTTCCACTTTTTCTTATAAATCATACAGAGTGAGTTTTTCACATACAGTCTGTACAGAATAAAACATTACACCTATGAAGAGTCCCCATAAAACACAAATACAGAGTGTGTGTGTGTGTGTGACCAAACCAGATTGAACCAAGAGGATCAGATAAAGAACTCTCTCCTGCTGTGTGTGTGTGTGTGTGTGTAAGGTATGCACTGTAAGATGAATCCTCTCTCTCTCTCTCTCTCTCTCTCTCTCTGTCAGTGTCTCTCGCTCAGACAGGCTCAAACTCGTCAGCGTGTGTGTGTGTGTGTGTGTGTGTGTGTGTGTGTGTGTGTGTGTGACTCTGGGCTGATAGATGATCCTGTGTGTTTCTTCTCTCTGTTGTGGGAATGTGCTGCTCATTAAGTGCGCACATGTGTGTGTGTGTGTGTGTGTGTGTGTGTGTGTGTGTGTGTGTGTGTATGCAGTCATGCATGAATGCAATGCAAGATTTTTTTTTTTGATTAAGCAAATGTGCATTAATAAATGTAAAAAATTAAAATATATTAAAAACATACGTCACTTAAAACAAATATTGGACAATAAACCCGACTGTTTAAATGAAATACTTAAATCAACGTTATTAAAGCTCATAATAATCAAATATAAATATAATCAGGGTGATCCAAAATAAAAGTTTTTGTTTACATAATATTTGTTTGTGTACTGTGTATATAAATACATCATGCGCATATCTAAGAATATGTTATGCATTTTATACTAAATATATTTAAACACAATCAAAAAATAATAATATAAACATAAATTAAATGAATAAAAAATATTAATAAATACATAAAAAGCCAGCTTTCAAGAACAAGAACTATAATGATAAAGAAATGAGCAAACAATATCATCTGTTTATTCTAAGAACATGTGCGTCTGTCTCTTTAAATTCTCCAGCTCGTTTACAGCAGGGTGGATTCTGATTGGCTGTCCATCAGCTGGAAAAGTAATTCTAAAGATATTGTTTCTCTGTTCTTCATCGTTATAACTGTGCTATTCTTTAATATCGAGAACCACTTTTACAACGGTGTCTGTACTGTTATCATGCTTGGCCTGAATGTATTCACTCTTCAAATGATATACTGTATGTGTGTGTGTTTATATATACATAAATATACACAGAACACATGGATGCGTGATGTTTTTAAAGCGTTTGTACTGAAGACACACGGTGGGTTTTTACCTTGTTGCGTTTGAAGTAAGCTCGGCGGCACGAGGCGAAACACTTCTCACTGCAGAAGCTCTTGAGCTCGGAGCCCATGAGCAGAGAATATCTCTTCACTCCCTCCTTCTGACACCAGACACACACGATCGGGACGCTCTGGACGTCCTCCGCTGAACACACACATCATCAGAGACATCACACACACACACACACACACACACACCCGAGTTTTCTGCAGTTTAACCAGAGTTTATCCACTTTCACTGTAGATAGTTAACTCGAGCGCACCGGCAGAGGGTTTGATGAGCGGCACGATCACGTTCACACTGAGAGGAGACACCGGGCCCTCACTGCTCCGGCCCCGCTCCGAGGAAGACCACGCTGAGGAGGACGACGAAGACTTGGACACGGAGTTCTCTGGAGGATAGAGAAGAGTGAGAGAGAGAGAGAGAGAGAGAGAGAGAGAGAGAGAGAGAGAGAGAGAGAGAGAGAGAGAGAGAGAGAGAGAGAGAGAGAGAGAGAGAGAGAGAGAGAGAGAGAGAGAGAGAGAGAGAGAGAGAGAGAGAGAGAGAGAGAGAGAGAGAGAGAGAGAGAGAGAGAGAGAGAGAGAGAGAGACAGAGAGAGAGAGAGAGAGAGAGAGAGAG
>NW_025047891.1:262500-265000 GCF_018831695.1 Puntigrus tetrazona
GCTCCTCCTCCTCGTCCCTCCTCCTCTCCTCCTCTCCTCCTCCTCCAGCTCCTCCTCATCCCTCCATCTCTCCGGCTCCTCCTCGTCCCTCCTCTCCTCCGGCTCCTCCTCGTCCCTCCATCTCTCCGGCTCCTCCTCGTCCCTCCTCTCCTCCAGCTCCTCCTCCTCTCATCCTCCATCTCTCCTCTCTCCTCCTCGTCCCTCCTCTCTCCAGCTCCTCCTCATCCCTCCATCTCCTCCATCGCTCCTCCCTCGTCCCTCCTCCTCCCTCCTCCTCCTCGTCCCTCCTCTCCTCCAGCTCCTCCTCATCCCTCCATCTCTCCGGCTCCTCCTCGTCCCTCCTCTCCTCCAGCTCCTCCTCATCCCTCCTCTCCTCCAGCTCCTCCTCATCCCTCCTCTCCTCTCCCTCCTCCCTCCGCTCCTCTCGTCCCTCCTCTCCTCCGGCTCCCTCCAGCTCCTCTCCTCATCCCTCCATCCCTCCTCTCCTCCAGCTCCTCCTCGTCCCTCCTCCTCTCCTCCTCGCCCTCCTCCCTCATCCCTCCATCATCCCTCCTCTCCTCCTCCTCGTCCCTCCATCTCTCCGGCTCCTCCTCGTCCCTCCTCTCCTCCGGCTCCTCCTCGTCCCTCCTCTCCCTCCGGCTCCTCCTCGTCCCTCCTCTCTCCATCTCCCTCCTCATCCTCCCATCCATCTCCCATCTCTCCTCCTCCTCGTCCCTCCTCTCCTCCGGCTCCTCCTCGTCCCTCCTCCCCCTCCAGCTCCTCCCCTCGCCCTCCATCCTCCGGCTCCTCCTCTCCTCCCTCTCTCTCCTCCTGCTCCCTCGTCCCTCCTCCCTCCGGCTCCTCCTCGTCCCTCCTTCCCTCCGGCTCCTCCACGTCCCTCCTCTCCTCCTGCTCCTCCTCGTCCCTCCATCCTCTGGCTCCTCCTGGTTCCTCCTCTCCTCCTCGTCCCTCCTCTCCTCCGGCTCCTCCTCTCCTCCAGCTCCTCCTCATCCCTCCATCTCTCTGGTTCCTCCTCGTCCCCCTGGTCCTCCGTCTCCTCCTCCACCTGCTGTAGAAGGACTCTGTGTTGTTTTTGTCCCACATGCTCTGAGTCCTACCTTCTGTTCCTGTTAACTCTATCATTGTCTTCAGCTGTGTCTTAATTTAGTCAATTACTTTGTATTTATTCCCCGTGTGTTTCAGTTTTTCCGGTCGTCTATATTTTATATTTACGTTTTTCTGCCCGAGGTATTATTTCTTTGTAAGTGATTTAAAGTCTCCGAGTGCTCCTTCTCTAAACCACACCGTGACACATTTACATTTCAGTTTATATTCATTTAGATTTTTTTTTTAATGGTGTTACCAGTCAAACCTTTCTGAATAGTACTTTAACTATCTTCTGCTCAGCAAGCCTGTATTTATTTGATTCAAAGACTTTATTTTAAAATGTAATTGATTCATGTGATTTCTTAACACTGCATGACTCCTCAGACGTTTTCAGACGTTTTTCGTTTTTAGTATCATGATAAAAAAAAACCCAGTTAGCTTGAGTTTACATTTATTCATTTAGCAGACGATTTTATCCAAAGTGATTTAAGAAAGGTTTCAGAAACATTTCGCATTGGCATTTAGTTTTAGGCCACGCTTCTGTTTGAAGGTCATCAGCTGGAGTGTTAGATTAGAGACAGGGCTGTGTGTGAACTCAACTAGATTCTAGTCCGCTAGGGGTCGCGCGAATCAAAGTCGGCGCAAAACTCGGCGCTCGTTCTCGATCATGAACTAATTCAATGAATACCGTTTTCCTCCCCTGCAGTGATACACGTCATATTTTAATCATATATCTGGTTTTTCCTCTTAACTATCGCCGGCGGATGTGTTAGTTGGTGTTACCGTCACTCATCTCCACAAACACGAGTTATTTTTACACGGAGCAGAGAAATGAGAAGATCGCTCGGGGGTGACGCGTGCGTGACGTAGAGGCGGGTCAGAGCCGGTATAAGAGGCGCGGCAGCAGCCGGCGTCTCCCTTTAGTTCAGCCCACCTGCGTGCCTCCATCAGCCTCGCTCTTCATCCTCCTCCTCCTCTTCATCACCAGGATGGCTCAGCTGATCCCCGCCGGAGTCCTTTTCTGCGCGTTCTGTCTAATCACTCAGGTACGAGACTGCGCGTGCACGTCTAGAGACTTCTCTAGACTGATGCAGAATGAATTTGAAATGAATTTAAAGTGTAGCCTGTTTGGACGAGCTCGCACGCAGAGTTACGAAATCTTTCCTTTTCATGTACCTTTTTTTTTAAACCTAAAAGTAAGGATACTCTATAATTCGCACGCCTGAAATCTGATTTGAGCTTCATTTTAATAAAAAGCGAAGGCAAAGGCGTCTCGGACTCGTCACTTTCCTCCTGGAGAAAGTCTCTCTGAAGTGCCTGTGTTTGTGGAGGATGAATGATTTAAGTGTATCGCTGTCTTTCCGGGGTTAGGTTTCTGTGAGAAACCCGATCCAGATCCACTCAGAACCTCGCT
>NW_025047891.1:270000-272500 GCF_018831695.1 Puntigrus tetrazona
TGTAATTTAAGATTTCCTGTAACTGAATTTAATTCCGGTCAAAAGTAATGATACGCAATTACATTAAATTTAAAATGTATTTAATTAAATTTTATATCATTTAAAAGTACTGGTCAAACATTTGAACTGATTATTATTAAAAAAAAAATCTATCTAGTCTTCTGCCAACAAAGATTATTGTTTTTGATCCAAAAAAAAAAGGAAAAAAAAGAGACTTTTAAAAAACAAAGCCAAAAATGTTCTCTTAATTTTTATCTAATGTAAACGATGATATATGAAAACTATTTTTATCAGATGCAAATGGAGAGAATTCCAGCCTGTGTTCAGAGTCTTATCTGTGATAGAGATAGTAGAGAGTTTGACGTGGAGTTCTGTTTCCTGTTTCCTTCACGAGGGACTGAAGTCTGTACTGTAAATATAACACCGCCGCCGTGACCTCTGACCCCAGCATTAATGACGTGTGAAGAGATTCACAGCAAAGGCCATGAATCAGACAGAAAGCAGCTGAAGGAGAGGCTTCCCGTTCGTCTGAATACTTTTACAGTGTCCTTTATTCCTAATAGAATTCAGTTGTTTGTAAAAGTACAGTAAAAGGGGGATAATGCCGCTCTGATTATTATCAATGTTGCAAGAACTGCGATACATTTCTTTTCCAGGATTCACAGATGAATAGAAAGATAAATTCTGATCAATTTAATGCATATTAATGTCTTTAAAAAGAGACTCGGCCGGCGCGGATAATCAGACACAACCCTTCATCTCGGGATTGAGCAGCTAAACCAGCGCCGCTAGCAATTAGCCATCACAAATCTAATCTCTAATTAAACACCAGCTCTTCAGGAGCCAACCCTTCTTAAAGTGACAGTACACCCAAAAAGAGGATTAATGCGCTCACCCTCAGTCCAGATGAAGAAGTGTTTCTCAGTAATGGAAGTGAATGGGTGCCGTCAGTATAAGGGTCTGAGAAAAACATCACAGCGCTCCGGTCCATCAGTCAACATCTGGAGAAGACAGAAGATCAAACTAATCCAGATGATTTGAACTCCAATGGTTTTGTTTTTGCCACAGAATATGAAATATCGATGATAATAAAATCACAATGATCTTTTTAATGGGCTACATGTTTGAACTTAAACTTTTGTGGTTGGTCGTTCTCAATGAAGTCTCGATTTAGGGACGTTTCTGTGAATCTGTTCAGTAAACGGACAGTGTTTGTCAGCGGATGAAGATCAACACCAGCGCTTCATTCTCAGAGGAACTCAGGTCATTGGGTCTGAAACACAACCTGATTCTCTGCTGTATTTAATAGAATATGCACATAAACAATAGAACAGTGCATGTAATGCATATATGATGACTACAAAACCTTTCCCAATCTATGATCAAGAATTTCTTATAATTTGGTGATTAGGAATACCATTTCTGTTATTATTTGAAATGAGACTTTATTTTCATATTGTCTGTTTTCGTGGTCATTTTCGCAGCCTAATGTTTTGGTAATTGTTTGTAGTCATCACTTAATTATTATTTCCGCTTGACTTTTTGCACATCAATGAAAACCAAAAAAACTAGCTGAAATAAGATGGTTTTTAGATCTGTATTGTTTTTCAGTTAACTTCGTATTTCATTTTTTATGGTTTATTTTTATTTTATGCCTCAAAATGATCACATTTGCAAAATAATTAAAATCAGAATGGTGAGATAAAGATGTGATTGGCTGATTCTCAGAGAAGAGACGTGTTTATCTCTAAGTGCACCGTAGAACCGATCGATAAGAACTAAAACCGACTGTGTGTTCTGTTTCCAGAGCCGCCGTGAATCAGGTTCTCTCTGTTCTCTTCTGAAAGCTGGCTCTCAGTTTCTTATGTAAGATTAGAGATTAATTACTGCGCGCTCATTACACGCTCCGTCTCTGTCCTGGTTTCTCGTCTCTTTGTGAGCGAACGCTGGCCTCAGGAGCCCCCCGTCATCAGCTCCGGGCTCCTCGGTGCTCGCTTCGGCCCTTTACTCGCTTTTAAAGCAACAGTTCGGACAAAAACGTACGTTGGCTAAGAAGGCGTTCCCCCTCAGTTCCTCCGAGGTCGGGGCCGGTGTGTGTCTTCAGCAGTGGATGGGTGCCGTCGGAATGAGAGCACAGTGCTTCGGTTAACCTCTGGAGAAGACGGTGCTTTCGAGTTTATAAATGTTTAATAAATGTCTGAATCAGGAGAGAAATCTGCACACACCAAAACAGCTGTGAAGAATATCTTGAGACGACAGAACGATGTGTTCTAGACGTGGGGCCTCTCTGTTTAGAGAGAAACAGCTTCTGTGAGAAGGAACGCTTCGTATTTGTTGAAAGCACTAGTTTTTGCAGCCTTCGAATAACGTTCTTATAGAAAAAATGAATGTTCTATTTAGGGTGAAAATAAACGTAGAATGTTTTTAATATTCTGAACACAAGAAGAAAACCGTCCACTTTAAGGATCCATCGATCCATTCAGCCTCCTTCCTCTGAGAC
>NW_025047891.1:282500-300000 GCF_018831695.1 Puntigrus tetrazona
TATTAAAATGTTTAAAAGAAAATTATAAAGTTAAATACTAAACTAAAATAAAATACAGCCTTAATCACCGGACAAATCTGGTGAAGGATTTACTTTGAAATATTTAGCAAATAAGCTTCACATATTATTACAAAGAAACAATAAGCAACATATTGGATTTAAACCTGAAGGAGAAAGACTGAACCTTACAATTTTTGTAATCAGATGAACTAAAAAAGTGTTACAATGAACTAAAGCAGGCTTTTTCCAAGCAAACTCTCCGACAGCTCTAGCACAACCTGACTAGTCTGCAGCTAGTGAAGCGTGGTGACCGGCGACTAGTAAAGAGGAGACTCACCATGAAAACAGGCCTCAGAGAGAGGAGCCTTTCCCCCGTCCCGCCCCAGTCCGTCCAGTCCAGATACTCTCCTTCCTCCAGAACGAACTGCTGTCCCTCGAAGCCCTCGCCCTCGTACCCCACCCACCTGACCAGAACCACAGCTAGTTAGTCACGCAACGCACCACAAGACTGTTTAAAGGTTTGCAATAGACAGCAAGACTCACAGGCCTCCGAGGATCTCGAGCGACTCCACAGAGTTCAGTCCGTGATTGTCCGGCTCGCTCGGGTCTGATTCTGTCCCGGAGAAGGAGAAGACGTCTCCCTGAACCTCCACGCACCGTCCCTCCAGACCAGCCTTCTCATATAACACGGCCTGACAGGGAGCAATCAGACTTCTTCACGAGATGCTAGTGATAATCAGATCTTAAGAGTAAGATCAGGTGAGAAATTCATGAGAAAATGCAACATCATGCTCTGCATGTATATATATATATATATAATAATTTTAAGTACTATATTAAAATAATACATTTCACAAATAATTACAAAGATATTCCATGTAGCTCATTGAAATTTTAAAGAAGAAAGAATGAAAATGTGTTTCTTTCTTTCACACTCCAATAATTTCACTTTGAAGACTAGTTTTTACAGTGTACTTGAAACAAGAACAAACTGATGCCAATATTCTTAGAGGAAAATTGTGTTTTCTCTGTGTGTTAAGTCGATTTTTTGACTCCACTGGCGGGTATTTTTTCTTGTTTTAGTAAACTTGATTTAATATCTTCAGTCATTGTGCACCTGCAGTCATTCAATGCTGATTTAAGAACATTTCGAGGTTTTACAGAAAAACAAGACAAAAGAACATGGTTTTTCTTCTATTGAAGACACTGAAGCTCAAACCTTGACTGCGTGTGGTTTCTGGACCTTCAGAGCTCCCTGGAAAACAAGCAGAGTTCTGGTGAGACACCGAGTGACGGCTGGAGACGCTGAATAACACGATGATGAGAACCCTACCATTCTCAGGGGCCTCAGAGAGCCCACCACGGGCCCCGGGAACCCCCAGTCCTCCGGGAACGGATACTCTCCGGCCTCCAGGACCGCCAGCAGACCCTGGAAACCTGGATCACTGTAAACCAGCCACCTGCCGTTAACAACCAGAGACACAGCTGTCAGTCACCCTGACACACCACTCACTAACCAACCCCTCCACTACTAGTTAACACCTCACTAACCAACCCCTCCACTACTAGTTAACACCTCACTAACCAACCCCTCCACTACTAGTTAACACCTCACTAATAATCCTCACAGTGTCTTTACGCTGTTCATTTTTAAACAAAACCATTGTCACAACGTTAATGTTTGCTTTTCTGCCACTTACATAATCACAAAGATTGTGACAATTTACACACACACACACACACACACACACACACACACACAGAAACACACAAACACACACACACACACACACACACACACAGACACACACACACACACACACACACACACACACACACACACACACACACACACACACACACACACACACACACACACACACACACACACACACACACACACACACACACACACACACACACACACACACACACACACACACACACACACACACACACAGAGACACACACACACACACACACACACACACACACAGGCACACACACACACACAAACAAACACGCACACACAGGCACACACACACACACACACACACACACACACGTGTTTATATGAAAGCATAGCTATATAGTTTTATATAGTGTTTCATTATTATTCTTTATTATTCTTTCTTTGACAAATTAAAAATACATGTTTTCTTGCTTTTCACTTGCATAAAAATAATATATATGAAAAACCTTTTTAGGAGCATTTTCTACTCTCTCTGAGATGATAAAAATATTATAGTTTGCTTGTTTTCCTGTTCATCCATTTACACAACATTCACGTAAACTGTAGTTATGGCAATTATCCACTTTCTCCGAATTGTTAAAAATGTTCATGTTTCAGGTTTTTCCACTTGCATAAACCTTAAAAATAGTTTTTCATGTGCATCTGACTATCTTTGAAATGAGAAACAGCTGACCCGAGCTGGAAGTTTTTATCTGAATCCCTCTTTCTCTTTCCTCTCTGTTTTCATCTTTCTTTCCTCTCCTGTTCTGCCGTCTCAGTTTGTCACGCAAACACACGAGACTTTTCACATTCAGTGGACCTAAATGTCTTTGGACACTTTTCAAACAAAACATTACAAAACAGAAACAATAGATGTAGTGTTTCAAAATGAAGACAAGTATTGTGTCACTCTGTGAGACTGAATGTGTATTATTATTATTATTATTATTATTAAATAAACCATGAGTGACTGAACTGAAGGGTCTGTGTCGGTCACTTTAATCGTTATTAGCATTCGGTCGGTCCTAAACTTCAGGGTTTTGGTGCTGGGTTATGTGCTTCTGATATTGTTTATATGGTTCAGCGTGACTAATGCTGTGACTCAAACGCTCTCATAAAGCATAACACACTCGTGAATCATCAGGAATCCAGTCATTATGTTCTCAAAGAACCTTCACAACCCTGGCCCTGTGCTATATATACTGCATCTGAATGTGGTCGCCAAGTAACCTTTAGCGCTTAATTCTAGAAGTACACTGCATTTTAAAGGAGTGACAAGCTCTTCTACAACAGAATTCATTTCTGAAATTCTACACATTCATGAATTCCACACAGTGTGTACAGAAGTAAACTGAGCAACTATTTAATGACCTATTAATTATATTTGTGATGCAAGACATCACAGTGAAGAATGCCTTCACTCAGGGTTGCCAGATTTAAAAATGCATGTGAATAAGAACAAGTTCATAATGAATTAAAATTCTAATGCATTACCTTAAAAATAATACACTGTTACCATTTATAAGCCGTGCTTATAACAAGAATTGCGCATAATAAGTGGACATGGCAACCCTAAAAGAGGGCCCTCTGTGAAGAACCTTTCCAAACATGAACAAAATCTGATGACTCTTTCAATTATGGTCTTGTTAAAATAAAACATAATTAGTCTGAGGTCACTGTGATATTACTTTACAGTTGTAAGTAACAAAGTGTCCACGTGCAGCCCAACGTATGCTAGCCCTAACTTTTTTAAAATAATATTAATCCACAAAGAGACAAAATTAATTTTTATACTTTTTGCATAACATTATTTAAAAAATGTTTTTTTGATTGCAAGCAATGCTGGTTATTGTCTACTTTTGACACTGCAATAATCATTTCACAAAAAAAAAATTATTATTATTATTAATTATAAAAATTAATTACAATAAAATGGAAATGTGACTTTTTTCATGATACGTCTTAATTTCAAGCAAGCTTTGATTTGAATAGTTTGAAATATTCAACAAATAACCATAAATAGTTTGTTTCCTTCAATCACAAGGAATTTAAAGGGAAAATAAATTCAGTAATTGTAAGTGCTGAATTAATCATGGTTTTGAATTTAGGTCAGAACTGAATTTCAATTTATTGCCCAGCCCTATCACCAAACATCACAAACAAGCTCAGCTGCCCAGTTCTCCAAAACACAAAGTGAATCATAGCATTTTTGAAAGCAAAGAGCTTCAATCTGACCACACACACCCAAAAACAGCGTCCAAACACACTCCCCAGGAAACGCTCAAGGTCTGAGCTGAACTTACAGGCCACTGTGGACTTTGATGGAGCCGGTGCTCTGAGGACGGCTAAAACTGCCCACTTCCTCAGTGTCATCCATAAACTCAGAGCTTCTGCCCCTGCCAGCGGGCTCCGTGAAGAGCTCTATCCGGGGCGGAGTGTAGTCCTGCGGACACATGCAGGAAAACACAGCGGTCACTCCCATCTCTTTTGACCTTTAGAAAGCGACTATTGTGCTCAAAACAATTCTATCAAGAAGGTCACCTACTCTGACAGACAGTCGAATTGAGCCAATGACCACAGGGGCAGATGTTTCTTCATCCTCTTCTGCCCATTGATTGGGCAGCTCAGTAATTCCTTCCTCTTCCAGAGCGATGCATCGTCCCTCAAATCCCGGTTTCTCGTATAATATCCAGCTACGAGAGGCCAAAATGCACAGTTAGATCTATAATCAACTGAAAGGCCCAGTATTTGTTCTCCATAAATGCCACCTACCATCCTCTGACCACTTTAATTGATATAACACTGGACAGTTGCATGTGTGTGACATCTGGCTGATCCCTGTAGAACTCAAAGGACTGACCGCCGAACTGATGATGCTCAAAAATCACAATCTGTCGGCCGCAAAACTTCAAATTAGAAGTCATATTTAAAGCATAAATGAAATTAAAAAAACTTAGCTCGTGCTATGCAAATGCAGCAGGTTTTCATATCTGACATTCTCTGTTAGATCACGAGTTTGAAACTCTGGCAAACCTTTCCAGGGCGCCGGTGGATTCCACGAACAGCTGGAATCTGAAAGACAAAACACTGTGGTTAAGAGAGTAATGCGGGCAATTTTGTTGCAAATCTTTCAGAATGTTTAACCAAGCAGACAAACATGATCCAAAGATAACCTAAAGATTTTACCTTTTGAACATGTTAAAACACGAGCAGGCATGCAGAGCAATGAACAAATACATATCTAGCATTTACAAATAAAATACGCATGGGTTGTTGACTCATACATTTGGTGGTTCTCTCTGAGGTTTAGCTTGAGGCATTTGAGCCGCTGGGACTACAGGTGCGACTTCTGGGATCTTCTCATCAACAGCCTTATTCAGATCCACAAGAGCAGGTACTGAGGCACTTTCTCCAGCCACCTAACCAGCGCACACAAATATAAACACACACAGAACAACACTATCATCAAAAATCACTTAGCGCTAACTGCAGATATGAATGTATGCAAGTATTGTTGCTGTGGTCAGTGTGAGGAGAGAGGGATGGCTGACCAGTGGATTGGTCTTATTTGATGGTTGAATGTTTTCAGGTTCCTTTGGAAGAAATTTCTCCAGGAAACTAGGCAACTTGATGTCATCAAAGGAAGGACATGGTGGAGGAGCATTAGCATCTACTGTAGTTGTTTTCAGGGTTGGTTCATCAGGTGGCAGTATGCCATCAGAGGCAGTCTGAGTACCGTTGAGAGGCAGTGATGCATTAGCATCTTTAAGCATAGTGACTGTGGGGTCTATTGACGTTGTTTGGAGATCAGGTGTCGTAGCAGGTCCATCACTCTTCTTAGGATTTAGACCATTCTGGGAACCGGACTGGGTAAAGCTAGCCGTTAGAGATGCATCAGTGTCTGTTAATGTGGTGACTGGAGGGTCTACTGAAGTTATTTTTAAGTCAGATGTCAGTGTGGTTCCATCATTTGTCGTACGTTTCAGTACAACCTGGGAACTAATCTGAGAACCATCGAGAGGAGTAAAAGTATTAAGGTCAGGTATCGTGACAAGTCCATCTTCTTGGGAACCAAACTTTGTACAACTAGCTGGAAGAGCATTAGTGTCTTTTAACATGGTGACTGGAGGGTCAACTGAACTTGTTTTCAAGTCAGGTACCAGGGTAGGTCTAATATCTTTCGTAGGTTTGAGCCCAACTTGGGAAATAGTCTGGGAACCATCGGGAAGAGAAGGGACATTAGTGTCTGTAAACATAGTGACTGTGGGGTCTCTCAAAGCTGTTTTGAGATCAGGTGCCAAAGCAGGTCCATCATTCTGGGAACCAGACTGGCTACAACTAGGAGGAGCATTAGTGTCCGTTAACTTGGTGACTGGAGGGTCACCTGAAGTTTTAAAGTCAAGCGTCAGGGCAGGTCTATCATCTATTGCAGGTTTTAGTACAACTTGGGATCTAGTTTGGGTACCACTAGGAGGAAAATGAGCATTAGAGTCTTCTAAAAGAGAAGTTGAAGTTGTTTTGAGGTTAGGTGTCACGGCAGGCCCAATGTCTGTGCTATGTTTTAGAATAACCTGAGAGCCAGATGGTGTAACAAAGTTGTTATTCTTAGCTAGGGTTTCCTCTGCTGCGACTGGTTTGGTTAATTCTGTAGTTGAGGCTAGCTGTGATTGTGGAGGTGCTGTAGACCCAGAACCATCGCTTGGTGATAACAGCCCACCTGAAGGACTCTCAGTGGGGCTTAAAAACTCCATTCGTCTCCCTTTGCTGGGGCTGCGTAAAATGCTGACAATAGAGCACCTCTCCAAACGAGACTTTGACTTCAGTGGTTCTGTTGGATTTTCATTAGATTCCTCCTCTTTTTCTTCCTCATCCTTTTCAGATTCTTTCCTTGCTCTCTGAAAGATCAGGGACCTCGTGAGGATGCTCTCTCGCTTTGGTTTGATCTCTGTCTCCTTAACTTCTGTGGCTTTTGATTTTGAACTATGAGGCAAATCCAAAACGAATTCCCTCCTTCGCCTCAGGCCATGCTGGAACTCCTCTGGATCAAAGGGTTTCTCAAAGTGGTCTTCTTTGATGGCAGGCATGGCAAACGGAGGTGGCTGCGGACGATGTCTGATGTGTTTGCGTAGGGGAAGATTAAATGGCATCGCTAGCCTTTTCACATTTGCAACAAAGTCATCTGGGTCAAACTCTCCTGATGTGTTCAGGCGGTTAGTCTCGCGCAAAGAGGAGCTGACCTTGGGCTCTGGAATCAACAGCTTCTTCTTTATAGGACGTTGGTGATCCACATCGAGCCAGCTAGATGGAGAGTCCCTGCTCTGGGAGGAGCTTCCAGGTGCAGCAGGGATTTCTGGAAGAAGAAAGGGTTTGAGGATAAATTGCTTTTTTCTTGTGGATGGAGTTGTAGATTTACTTGCGATCGTCTCCTTCCCTGAGACTTCAGGACATGAGGGATTTTCTTGTGAAGGTGACGTCTTTTTACTGTTACAGTGTGATGGTGATGTTGTTTTTTCTTTGGATGAAGGAAGTGGAGTTATAGTATCTCCACTGATAGAGCTTAGCGGTACAGAGGATGACGTTGGTAGTGGTGTGGTCTTCTCATTTTTATTAGTGATATCAATAGAGACTGGTGAATTGGTTGAAGGTGCAGCATTTTCTTTGGCTGTGGCGGATGAAATTGTGGTCTTGTCATTAGTTAAGACTGATGGTGGTGTAGTCTTGTCCTCAACTGAGCCTAATGAAGGGGAGGCTAACTCAATAGTTGATGATTCTGTTGGTGTGATCTTTTCATTACCTGAGTCTGATAATGTGGAGGTTGTCTCAGTAGTTGGTGCTAGTAGAGGCTTGGCTTTTTTATTGGCTAATGCTGTTGGAGCCGAGGTCTTATTATTATCTAATGCTGTTAGAGGCGTGGTTCTCTCATTGGTTGAGTCTAATGAAGATGTAGTTTTGTCATGAGTTGAGGATAATGGAGGTTTGCTTTTGTCATTATTGGAGCCTAATGTAGCTGAGATAGTCTCAGTGGTTAATACTGGTGGGGATGTAGTCTTTTTCTTGGAGGCTGTCTCATTGGTTGAAGCTTGTGTAGATGTGGTCTCTTCATTAGTTGTATTTTTATTAGCTGACTCTGATGTAGTTGCATTCTTTTCATTAGTTGAGGTTGTCAGAGGCGTAGTCTTATTAGCTAGATCACGCAAAGCAGAGATTGTTTCGTTAGTTGAGGGTGGTGCAAGTTTGTTTTTATCATCACTGGAGCTTACTGTAACAGATATTGTGTCAGTGTTTGATACTGGCGGAGGTGTAGTTTTTTCTTTAGTTGAGGCAGGTAACGAAGAGGTTGTGCCATTGGTTGAGGCTTGTGGAGATATAGGCACAGTCTTTTCATTGGCTGATGATGTTTCATTATTTAATGATGTTCCAGGCGAGGTATTTTCATTAACTGATGTTGTTGGAGGCATGATCTTTTCACTAACTGATGCGGTTAGAGGTCTTTTCATCAACTGATGACGGTTATAGGTCTTTTCATCAACTGATGACGTTGGAGAAGTGGTCTTTTCATCAACTGATTCTGTTGGAGGCGTGGTCTTTTCATCAACTGATGATGTTGGAGGCGTTGTCTTCTCCTTAACTGATGATGTTGGAGGCGTGGTCTTCTCCTTAACTGATGATGTTGGAGGCGTGGTCTTCTCCGTAACTGATGATGTTGGAGGCGTGGTCTTCTCCTTAACTGATCTTCTCCGTTGGAGGTGGTCTTCTCCGTGATGTTGGAGGCGTGGTCTTTTCATTAACTGATAATGTTGGAGGCGTGGTCTTTTCATTAACTGATGATGTTGGTGGCGTGGTCTTCTCCTTAACTGATGATGTTGGAGGCGTGGTCTTCTCTGTAACTGATGATGTTGGAGGCGTGGTCTTCTCCTTAACTGATGACGTTGTTAGCGTGGTCTTCTCCTTAACTGATGATGTTGGTAGCGTGATCTTTTCATTAACTGATAATGTTGGTGGCGTGGTCTTTTCATTAACTGATGATGTTGGAGGAGTGGTCTTTTCATTAACTGATGACGTTGGTGGCGTGGTCTTTTCATTAACTGATGATGTTGGAGGCGTGGTCTTCTCCGTAACTGATGATGTTGGAGGCGTGGTCTTCTCCATAACTGATGATGTTGGAGGCGTGGTCTTTTCATTAACTGATGCTGTTGAAGGCGTGGTGTTTTCATCAGCTGATGATGTTGAGGGTGTGGTCTTTTCATTAACTGATGATGTTGGAGGTGTTTTCTTTTCCTTGGCTGATGCTGTTGGAAGTGTTTTCTTTTCATTGGCTGATGCCATTGGGAGCATGGTCTTTTCATTGACTAATGATGTTGGAGGCGTGTTCTTTTCATTTGTTGTGGCAGAGATTGCCTCATCAGTTGAGGCTTGTGGAGGTTTGCTTTTGTCATCACTGGAGCCTGATGTAGCAGAGATTGTCTCAGTAGCTGATGCTGATTGACCTGTAATCTTTTCTTTAGCTGAGGCAGGCAAAGTGGAAGTTTTCTCATTGTTTGAGTCATGTGAAGATGTGGTCTTTTCGATGCTTGTTGGTTTTTCAGCAGTGGTTTTTACATCAGTTGAGGCTGGTGGAGGAGCGTTTTTTTCACTAGTTGTTTTTTTGTTTACCGAGTTTGACAGAGTTGTTTTGTTGTTATGACTGATGGCCTTATCATCTGTTGAGGCTGGTTTAGCGGTGACCTGTCCAGATTGCTCAGTGGATGCTTGAATGTCTTTGGATGACAAGGAAGTGGACTTCTTTTTTGCTGAGCTCAGATTGTCATTATTGGATGGTATTTCAGGTAAGGTATTTTCAAGGCTAGAGTTAAGTGTATTTTCTTCAGACTGTTTAAGACAGCCTGAATCCTGAATATCACCATTCACTATGGATGTCATTTTGGTGCTGGTGATATTACTCTGGGGTTCTTTGGTGCCTCCCTTTTTAGCATCAGTGCTGGGCTGTTGTAAATCCCTGTTATTAGAAACTGCCTGTGTTTTCGTTTCTTCTCTGTTCTCTGACTGGTTCTGTAATGCCAGCCCATCTCTTTTGGGACCGCCTCCCTCTGTAGGAGCTGAAATTATGGCATCCATATGGTCATTTTGGTCTTTGACCAGTTCAGGGTGTATTGTTGCAAAACTTGCATTTTCTTTACTCTGATCAGACATTTCAGAGTTTATCTCTGTAGTCCGAGTCTCTTCACCCTCACTAATTGTTGTTTCTTTTTGTCTCACAGCTGAGGTGTTCTTTGATTTACTGCGTTTACTCGTCTTTGTTGTAATTCTTTCGTCTACGTTCTGCTCGGGAGGCTTTGAAGTGCTGACTTCAGTGCTATGTTTTTGCGTCTCAATTGTTTCAAGTTCAAGGTCGTTTTTCTCATTTTGACTGGTAATCTTGGCCAAACAGTCTTTCTCTTGACTCTTTTGGCTTGTCTTTGATGGTCTTTGTGCCGATTTTGGGTCACTTTCAGTGGTGTTTTCTGCTCTTTTCTCAGGTAAGACCAGCGTATCCGTCTCACTCGCTCTGTTTCTCATGGCATCTTTCCTGCAAGCAGCAGGGCTGTTATTGGCTGGCTCAAAGGAGTCTTTAGAGCTGGCCTCCTTCAGGTCCTCTGGGGACGGTGGTTTCTCTTCTTTTGTCACAGATGGATCTGGTTTCTCTGACTCTCCAAACAATGTGTTTACAATCATGTCTCTGTTCCTCTGCCCCTCTCCTTCTGAGCGCTCTTGAACAGGCTGCTTTTTGTTGACGCTCCTCTGTTTCTCTTCCGTTTTTGAGTCGGCCTCTGTCCGTTCTGTCTTCTCTTCTTTTGAGCTGCCTTTAGTTTCTTTAGGAACATTTGTGTCCCCATGTGGAGACTTCTTTGAGTCCAGCTTTTTCTTTGTGCTTTGCATAATTTCTGCTGCTTTCTCCAACCTGGAAGGGAATGTAGGTTTTTTGCTCAGGGCCTCCCAAGCAGAGTTTGGTCTTTCTTTATCAGAACACTGCTCTGTGGTCTTCACAATGTCTACAGGAGGTTTGTCCTTGACCTCTTGTTTACTCTGACCCATTTCTGGTTGGGTGGGGCTCAGTGGATCTTTGCCTCGGCGTCTTTTAGATCGCCAGCCGGTCCGATTTGGCGATTTAAGCTGCGGTGCCTCATCAGTAGGCGATGAAACCAGTTCTTTATTTCCAATGCTTGAGTCACCTGTGCTCTCCGACAATGCAGGTGTGCTTTGTGTTGCATTCTGGGATTTGGAGTCTGTCTGATCGATGTTTAAGTGTGGTTTGGGTTTAGCCTTTGGCTCTCCACTGGTATCCGTCCTTGCTGTAGATTTTTCAAAACGTCCAGAAAAAAATATTTCAGGTGTTTTTGAATGTCCTTCGTTCAGCGTACGACCAGACGGTTCTTCTCCCCTCCGCCCCGCATTGAAATTCATCGCCATCTCTTTAACCGTTTGGTTCGGAGGTGCGGAACTGGACCGTGTTCCGGCACGTTCGGTGAAAAGGCGACTGGTCACATTTCGAGCTGGAGAAATATCCAGGTGACGCAGGTTCGTGGTGCTGCTAAATGCATTGGATGCTCCTTTCTCAAAGAGACTGATCTTGTCTGCGATTCGGCCCTTGGCCTTCACATTGGTGGTGTCCACTCTGTCCTCTGGACATCTGTAAAATAACAAAGAAAAAAGAGTCAAAAATCAAGTTACACGCTATTCATATTCACATCCACTCCCTTCATTAGCTGTTGACTCATTGTCTTTCTCTGCTGTTCCTTATTTGTTCTCTTCAATTCATTCTCAGCTTGACACAAGACACAAATCCATTAAGAAACTGTTTTGCATTTTCTGGAAAAACGTGTTTACTGAAAATGACTAACTAACAAATTTACAAGCTAATTCACCCTCGTGACTTAGTCATGATACTCCTTCCCCAGCCTTGGAAGCGAATGAGAGACGACTGGTAAACTACGAAAAGCAAGAAAAGCATAAAAGTGCATCATAAAAGTTGTTATGACTCTTGCGTAATCTTCTTTGTGTGAGAGGAAAGCTTTCAGCAAATAACTTAGATTATCATACATGCAAAAATATCTGCCGATGAGTTGAGAAAAATAATCGTAATTTAAGACTAAACAAGACCTATTTTTCGTATTCCGTTGGCAAATATTTTTGTTAATTAACTAAAAGAAATTTGATCATTTTTCTGTAGTGTGGCATATGCATTTTAGTGTGTTTCTCACCCAGAACTAACATCATGACTGAAATAGTGTTTTTCTTCTTTATCGAGTTAGAGTTTCTGCAAGATTTATGAAGATTTAAGGTTATATTTAAGGAATAACTCAAAATGTATTCTGAAAATGGTCTCACAACACATTGAGTTGTATAAGCAATACTTTAAGGTTTGAAAATACAACTTCCAACAGTCACTGTAAATATCTCAACTAGAATATGGAAATCTGATCACACTGCAGTTTGCTTCTTGTATTTCTGTCTTGTTTTCCAGTGAAAATCAACGTAATCCAAAGGGAAATATATGTTCTTGTTTTTAAACTTGCTTGGTTTTGTCCAATTTCTCGAAAACATTCAAAGACTTTCTTCACTTCAATTTCAAGTAAGTCTATCTGGATTTAAAGTCGTTGAGATATTTGTACTGGAAAACAAGAAAACAAAAATACTGACCTCTGCAATGCATGCCCCGTTTAATGTGATGGATTTCTGAATTCTGTTCCAATTTAAGATCTTTTAAAGCCTTCAGTTAAAGTTCAGACCTAAAGAAACCGTGCATTAAAAAACACTTTCTCTTTTTTTAGGTGAACTATTCCTTTAAGAGTTTCTGATGCATACAGTAGAAAAATGCAAGGCTGACATCAAGAAAAACCGGCATTTAACAATGTAAACACTTAATGGTTACGAAAATGGCTCTTTTCATTGCAGGCAGCTGTTGGAACCAGATCAGGAAGATTAACCAACAGGTTTTGTTTTTTTTTAAATCTATGACTTTACAGCCCAGAGGAATGACAACTACCTGATAATGACCTGGTAAGAGAGCTGATTTCACAACATGACGCATGATGTTTTGTCCTGATAATCTTTAAGAACGACTTCCCACGTTTAGATGAAACACATTACAGAAACGTTTGCTTTGAAACACTACAAAATTTTTAGTGTATCTAAGAATTCTTGAATGAAGATACCATGCTGCTTCTCTCTAAAAAACAAAAAAATAAAATGTATGCCCATGGAGTAAGAAAAATTATCTTAATCCCATTTTCTCCCATAAACAAATACAATTTTGGTCATTTTGTTCAGAAATCCAGACATAATATCTTGAGTCAGTGTACTTGTCCAGTAAATGTGTGCTAATTCAAGAATACTTAATTAAATACATTACATAAATTAAATTAAATACATAATTATACAAGAAAACAGGACAAGAAAAATCAGTCTTTGCAGCATTTGTCTTGAAAAAACGAAACAATACTGTATTCGTTTTTGCTTAAAACAAGCAAAAAATATCTTCCAATAAATCAAGACTATTTTTGCCCCGTTGGCAGATATTTTTGCTTGTTTTAAGTAAAAACTAACAGAGCATTACAGACTTATTATCTGAACTCATTCTCCATGTCCCTGAAGTGCATCTTGATTCAGGAACGCTTAGATGTTTCTACAAGATTCCCCAGGTCTTAAATTCACGCCCAAGCAGCACGTTTTTCTTTAGAAAGCTCCCAGATCGAATCAAAGCAGAGAATTTAGTTTGTTATTCCTGTAAGCAGAGCCACGAACAGGTCAGACAGGTAAACGTACCTGGCTCTCTCCTCAGATCTCGTCCGCTGGGTTTCTTTGAAGGGCTCGGCTTGATCTCGATCGGGCTCCTCCGAGGAGACCACCACCTTCTTGGCGAAGACCACCTCGCTGTGAGACACTCTGAGGCTCCTGCGTTTGGCCTCGGAGCTCTCCGTGAGCCTCACGACCCGTTCCTCGTCCATGTCCATGTAAACCAGCGCCGCCTGGACGAGCGAATCAGAATCCGGGTCTTCGCTCAGGTGGCCTTGGGCCCATTCTGCCTGGAAGACATCCTCGCGGTTACCTGAGCCGGGCTCCTCTGCTCTTCCCGTCTCCTCAGAAGAAGCCGAGTCGGTGCATGTCTTGCGCGCGCCGCTCGTCAAACCGGTCCCTTCGGGGCTCGCAGGCTGGGGATTGGTTGGGGATTTGGCCCCGCCCCCGTCCCCGTGAGAGCTCCGCCTCCTCCGGCCAGACCTCCTCCGGCCCATTTGCTCAGGTGTCCTTCTCCTCTCGGGCGACGGGCTGCGTGTGTGTGTTTCGTGTCTCAGATGCTTGGCATTCCTCTCGAGGGCTGGGCTCGTGTCACCTAGCGAGGGAGCGTGTGTGTCTTCTGCTCTGGGCTCTGCCTCCTCGGGCTGTGTCTGGGAGGAGCGGTCATCTCCGTTGGACGCCGGACTTCCCCAACCCCAGGACAGCCAGCTCCCGATGCGACTCAACACACCTGGGCTGCGCTCCGGCGGACTCTCAGCCTGCGCGCACACACACACACACACACACACACACACACACACACACACACACGTGAGTCACTCACTAGAGGCAGAAACAAAGGGCCCATGCATGCAGGCTGTTTTTATGCATGCGCTTCAAAAATGATTTTCCTATTTGTATTTTTTTGTGTTGTTTTCTAGAACGAGATGCATTCACGATTAGTAGCAGTATATTATCATTTAATGCCATGTCAGTTATTTTCATGACAAACACTACAGAAGTATAACAAATACAACACAAAGCTAAAACTTTTTCATGCTAAATTATACTAAACTAAACTACCCTGTAAAAAAAGCTTTTCTAGCTTCGTTTTTTTTGTCTTGTTTTCAGACAAAATATCAAAACATTCTTAAATCAATAAAGACTTAGTAGAAAGTAAAAATGATCATTATGTTTTTAGAAAAACACAAGTCAAAAAAAGTAACAGGCAAAATAATATTTTGCTTCATTTAAGAACTCACTTAATTTCTTGACTTGTCTAGAAAACACTTCTTTATTTAAGAATTTCTAGACTTTTTTTCTGGAAGCAAAAAAACACATTTTTAAATGTACTTGTCTTAATAGCTTAAGTCTCGTTTTCTAAAAGAAATAATCAGAAGTGTGTTAAGATATCTGATCTTGATGAGTCTTTGAATAAAGATGCTTTTCCTTCCCCAGCAACAGATATTTTGTGCTTCTTTCGAGCGAAAACGAACAAAATGGTGATAAACGAAAGCTAATATCTGAACTTGTCAAGGAAATGCATCTGGATTCTGAAATATTTCTGTAAATCTGTCTCATATCTGCTGTTTAATCAGCCTCATCACAACATGTTTACCTCACCATCGTTTTTAAAACAAAAACAGACACATGAATCCTTACCCTCACTACAAGCGTGATAAACAGACGAGAACCTGCGATAATCATCATTCCCCAAAAATAACACTTCTGCTAAACAGCCATCGACTCCCAGAGCATGGGATATAAACCGTCAGCTGTTACATTCTTCGAAATATCTTTTAGCATCAGAGCTTTGGGAAAACCCGAGTTTGAGTAAACGTGACCCCGGCGGCGAAAACCAGTCTAAAGTTATCTTCTGTGTGAAATCATCCTGACATCCCGTGGAGATCCAGCAATTAATGGACGAAACCTGCTTTAATGCTTGTTCTGTCAGATTCTGAGACAAACCTTGAGAGGGTCGCAGATGATCAACTCTTCTTTTCTAATAAACAGTCTCTTTTAGGAGGAGATCGTGCATCGCGTGAAAAACAAGTATTTTGGGAACAGCATCTCTTTAAAGTTTAACTTCAAGTGTTTAAACTTTAGCAAATAGCTCCAGATCTCTCTCTCTATCTCTATCTCTTTACAGAAGCCCAGTCCAGAATCTGAACTCAAACACTTCATTACTGGGAACAATTAAAAACACAGCAGGGTTCTGAAGTCGCTCTCTCTATCTTCTCTAGAATGTCTCAGTTATTTCTGGAGAGACTCTGGAGAGAAACTCACGGTCCGGTTCGGCGAGCGCAGCACCCAGAGGAGCGCGTCCTTGGCCAGCTGATCCAGTCTGCGGTTCGGAGAGGTTCTGAGAGGTTCTAAGAGGTTCTAAGGGGATCCGAGAGGTTCGGACAGGTTCGGATCGGACGCGCGTCAGAGGCGGCGAGAGCGAGCGCTCATCAGCAGCGCGCGCTGGAGAGACGCGCGCGCGCACGGAAGGAGGAGGCAGAGCTGGATTGGGTTTCAGAGGATCAGATGAACCGAGTCCAACACAAAGAACAAGAGCACATTCAGACGCGTTTCTGAGCTCTGAACACACTTTACATTCACAAACATCCCAGCTTTTAGCACACATCCGCTATTGTTCCGTTTACACTTCTTAAACTCCTTGAACGCGTTATCATACACGGACACCCGTGAGCCAGCCCTCTCTCGCCCAAGCGCTTAGAAATGTTTAAAACAATCGCACAAAAGCGCCTTGGTTTCTGGACACGTTCTCAAAACGTTTTAGTTCCTAAAGCAACCTCCTCAAAAACACTCCTTATATTTGATGGATGCTCATAAACGCCTTCCTAGAAGAACATTCTCAAAAGTCCTAGGATGCTGTTTGTAGTTTCGGAAAATGTTCGTCGTAAGTTTCAATAACGAAAGAAACATTCCTAGACATTTCCTTCAAATAAGCATTAAAGAATTATATTTAGGGTAAGAAGTAAAGTGTGCTTCTTGCAACATTTCACATTGCAAATATTTAAAATAAGCAAAAACATGATGTTATATTCAAGTTAAAGTTAGTGGAACATTGTAAGAAACATATTTGCAACCTTTAAATAACGTTCCAGTCACAATAAGTAAGCTGGCCATTTTAGAGTTTCGTACAAACAAATGTTTAAAAAGATATAGTGTATGAAGATATGAAGTATGAACACAGAATAAACATAAGAAGAATGCTGCAATAAACATTTTTGCCACCTTCTAACACGACAAGAACCTGAACCTTTAGAAACACCAGCTTTTATAAACCCTTCGTCATCAAAGACGGGACGGTTCTCTAAAGAACCGCAGCTGAATCCTGCAAAGCTCTGGTGTTTCACTGGAAAACTCTCATAATAATCTGCATATTTCTGCCAGAAGCATGCGTCCATCTCCCCGTCCGTCATTAAAAGAAACGACTCACAGCCGGTCTTCAGGGATCTTCAGAGATCTGCTCGCTGGAGATGAATCACTGATGCTGGAGTTCTCGTGTAAAGAAAGAGAAAGCTGGAGCGTTTGCGCTAATTATTTACCTGAACGTCACACCCACAGCTTTCCTCGTCAAGCACAGACCTGCTGAGACTCACACACGGGCCACAAAGCCGTTGTGAGCGGCCGAGCGTGTAAACACGGAGAAGAGCTGCAGCTTACCATGATCCAGCTCTGATCCTGGTCCTCCACAGCACTTCTGAAGCTAATAGAGTCACCTCCGTGAGAGCATTTCTCCTGCTGTTGAAGAACAGGTGGGTCAGTTTGACGACAGAGAACTCGACAGGTACGACGACTGTTGTGCAACGGCTGCGGCTTGACGACACACACACACACACACACACACACACACTCTCTGAATTATTAATGTATGCAAGGCCTCCACACCCACAGTTAGACTTTGGCGTCGACTCCACTAAGTGTTTTAATGAGCAGGGAAACAAATGAAAGGAATCTAGCCGTCTGTGGGAACTTGCTTTGACTTGATGTGTTTAGAGAGCGACA
>NW_025047891.1:327500-330000 GCF_018831695.1 Puntigrus tetrazona
GTTCACACACTGCAGTGATTCGGTTCATGAAAGGACCAAATAAACAATGACTTGTTTTCTTTTTAATGCACAATGAAAGTTACAACAACTAGAGTCCTGCTAGAATTATTATTTCTATTAAAATAGATTTCTATCCTCCTGCAGGCCTGTACTATTTTACTAGCCACTAATAATCATTATTATCTTATCGTAAAGACAGGAGGCTTTCAGGGGGATAATTCATTTAACAGTCACTGAATTCGTTTTTTCTTGCGCACTCAATATTTAAAGTAAATTATAATTTTAATAAAAAAGCTGAAAAGGTGACGTTTAAACTGTTTTCATCAGATTCCAGGGACGAGACACATATTTAGAGAATAAGCAGGAAATAAAGTGGATATGATTTCCCACGAGTCGTTAAAAGGTTATTGTTAAATGAATAAAATTAAAATGTTAATAAAATGTTTGTTTTTTTATTCCTGCTCTTTCTGAAGGACTCTAATCAATGGTTTAAACTCCGCGGGTTTTTCTGAATGAAAACATTTCTTACAGTATTTCACGATCGACGTCGCTTTAAGGAACTGATTCATTGACGAGAATCGTTTCTCCCAGACGCGTTCAAAGAATTAAAAGAAGGAGAAAGAATCGGCATTAATGAAGAAATTCATCTGATCTTAAACGACTCGTGCTCGAGGAGCGCGCTCCCGGTGTAATGAGCGCGGCGGGTGCGCAGTCACGCGCGTGACCCTCAGAGCAACTCAATCTCTCTCTATCTATCTATCTCTCTATCTATCTATCTATCTCTCTATCTATCTATCTATCTGTCTATCTATGTTTAGTCTTTGAGGTTCACAGTCAGTGAAAAATAATGATTCAGTCGCATCCCAAAAAGTCATTCTGAGTCAAATGTCACCTGAGAATCTTTTTAGGATCCACAAGTTTTGTTTTAGTTTTTTTCCCCTCGTTTTGAACAACAACAAAAAAGTAATATAGTGTCATAAACTCCGGTTCTTAATAACAGAGGTTCCTGGTGAAGGGCTCTGGAGAGACTGAGGAGGTTCAGGGTTGTTCTGAAAGACAAAAAGCCGCTGTATTTTGAAACCCGTGAAAGACGCTCGTGTCCGGAATCATCTAAAACACAGAGGCTTTCCTTCCAGAGCAGAGATCAAGAATCAGCTTTCTTCAGATGATTTCTAAAACCTCGTGTAAATAATCTTAAATGACCTGGAATTTAAAATAGACCCGTTCTGTCCCGTTCGTTTGTGTTATATAGGTATATATAATATATAATATATATATATATATATATATATATATAAATATATATATATATATATATATATGATCTGAGTCCCAGTCTGTACGTGTGACAGAAAAGAAATATAATTTATAATAAATCCTTTTTTCTTTCTCAGCGAGTGCATGCTCACACAGCCGATTAAATACATAAAACACTCGAAAACTAATTGTAGAAAACACAGAATTCATATTTTCACGCCACTTCTGCGTAGACCGTTTAGAAACGTTATTATAATAAGCTTCTCTACCGAATCAGCAAGCCGCTTTACTCGTTACACGCTTTGATCAAACACGGCTTGCTCGCCTGACCTTGAGGGAACACCAGCCTCATCTTCAGGTAGCTGCTGGTCAGTCGGATGATGGACGCTTTGTCCAGCTGAGAGGTGATGGCCGACGGTAAGGGCAGCATCTTGGCGAGCTCGTAGAACTCGCTGTTCTCCTTCTCCCGCCGCGTCCTCGCCGCCGTCTTAGACTTCTCCTTCATCTCGCCGGTCACCGAGCTCAGGCCCTGCCCGTCACAAGCAGCACAACTTTATCTCGAGTCCTTCCTTCATGTAGTAGTAGTCTGCTCGGTTAAACTAACACGAGTCACGTTCATTCAGAACCACACAAGCCTAGAAACTCACAGAGACATGTGGACTGTGTACTCACCGCCTTTTGTTCAGGATCAGGACTTACACGGCATTCGCAGGCTTGCCATTATTCTATTCTATTCTATTCTATTCTATTCTATTCTATTCTATTCTATTCTATTGTACTCCGCGCGCATCACCGGGTAGGACACCGGTCCGGTCTCACCGTCACTCACGCGCTCATTGGTCAGAGAGTCTCGTGGAAACTGGGGCTCAGTGGGAGGACTTGAGCTTCTGAAGGTGTGTGTGTGTGTGTGAGTGTGTGTGTGTGTGTGAGTAAAAATTCGTTCGCCAAATACAAACAGAAAAGCGTGCACGCGACACGCACGCGTTCACATGTACTCCGTGTCACACACACACACACACACACACACACACACACACACACACTCCTCCAGAGTCACACACACACACACACACAACACCTCGAAGAAACTAAAACACGCCGTTCATCATCGCATCCTCCTCATTTTAAAAAATGAGTTTTAAATTCAGGCTCGTTTATTTATTCCCGAACGCGCGAGACTCTCGATTCTTTCGATAAAACTAAATACAGCGGAAATAAACACAGTGACCCGGGATCATAAATC
>NW_025047891.1:337500-340000 GCF_018831695.1 Puntigrus tetrazona
AACCAATGCCAAAGAGTGGAGGCAGCCAAATTATTAATAATTAATACCCGTCCTCTATAAGACATATTGGAAAGTAAAAACTTCCATTTATTTAATCGACCAACAATTTTTCCTTCTACTCCCTCAAAATTTTTTTTAACAGTCATATCATCCCCCAGATAAACTCCCAGGTATTTAAACCCCTCTTTATTCCATTTTAACCCATGAGGAAGAGCAAGTTGTCTATTCAACCATTTACCAAATAAAAAGCTTCACTTTTGTTCCAGTTTATTTTAGCTGAGGATATTGTCATGAAATCACTTAAAATTCCAGTCATTCTATCCACATCACTCTGTTCTTTAACGATAATGACAATATCATCAGCATAAGCTGATAGTTTAAAAACGTTTTCACAATTAGGAAAACTTACACCCTCTAAATCTGTTCTGAATTTTCTCAACAGAGGTTCAATTGCCAAGCTATAAAGCATCCCAGACAGAGCACATCCTTGTCTTATACCCCTAAGAACTCTAAAGGGGGCACATAAGTCACCATTTACCTTCAGTAAACTTTCAACATCACAATATAAAACTTTTAAATTATCAATAAAAGCTTTATTAAAACCAAAAGCTTTCAGAACATTCCATAAATAATTGTGTTCAACCCTGTCAAATGCTTTCTCTTGATCTATTGATACTAGCCCAAAATCAATGTCTAAAAGTTTACCAATGTCAATAAAATCTCTAAGAAACGAAATATTATCAAAAATTTGCCTACCTGGTACACAATAAGTCTGATCAGGGTGAATAATTTCTCCTAAAACCTTGCTTAACCGGTTTGCTAATGCTTTTGACAGAATTTTATAATCATTGCATAGCAGCGAGACAGGTCTCCAGTTCCTAATGTCACTCAGGTCTCCTTTCTTTGGCAGTAGAGTGAGTACTGCTCTCTGCGGCAGCTCAGTGGTAACTTTCCACTGCTCAAACTCTCGTTGATGACAGCAAGCAGATCCGCACCAATCTCCAGCCAAAAGGACTTATAAAAGTCTACAGATAGGCCATCTATTCCTGGTGCTCTGCCGCTTTCCATGTTCTGAAGGGCATTCTGTAGCTCCTCCAAAGTCAACACTCCACCAAGTTCACTGTTGGCATCATCTGATACCTGAGGAAGACCTTCAAAAAACACATTATCACCGTCTGACCTGTGTGTAAGCTCACTGCTATACAGTTCTTCATAAAATTCCATTGCTTTCTTACGAATCTCTGTATGATTCAACAAAAAAGTGCCATCTTTTGAGCGTAAGCCATATATAAGTCTTTTTTGACCATTTTTTTTCTCCAAATTAAAAAAGAATTTTGAAGGTATATCCATCCACTCTATGTTTTGAAAACGGGACCTGATCAGAGCTCCTTGTGCTTTCCGGTTTAAAAGTTCAGCCAATTCTTTCTTTTTTTGATCTAAAATCTTAATAAGCTCTTGATTTTGTTCAGTACCAATAGATTGTTGAATTTTCTTTATATCCTCTTCTAGACTTATCATTAGCTTAGTTAAGTCTTTAGTGATGTTGCAAGCGTACTGTTGACTCAATTGTCTTATCTGTGTTTTACCAATGTCCCACCATTGTTGCAAGGATTGGAAATCAGACTTTCTATTTCTAAAGTCGTTCCAAAAGAATTTAAAAATCTCTCTAAATTCTAAATCAGTTAATAAGCTATTATTAAACTGCCACATTGCACTTTTAGGCTTTATGCATCCCAAGGTTAAAAACACTGCACTAAACTGTGATCCGAAAAACTGACTGGAATAATAGAACAATCTCTGAAAATATTAAGTTGATGACTAAGACCATAAAATCTGTCCAACCTTGCTAAAGACAACATATTATTATGAGAATGAACCCAGGTATACTGTCTCTGTGTCTTATGAAAATTTTTCCATATATCTATTAAATCATGCCTTTCTATCAATTGAACAAGTCTTTTCCTAGAAGCCATGTGAGGCTCGACATGATTCCTATCAGAGGCGTTTTCTGTACAGTTAAAATCCCCTCCCATTAAAAACACATCTTCACTGTTACAGTCACTTATGGCTTTACACAAAACATTTAGAAAAACCATTCTATCAGCTGCCTTTGTGGGAACATAAACACAAAACAAAACGTAAAAACGATTTTCAAATTGAGCTCTTATCTTCAAAAGTCTTCCTTTTACAATTTCTTCAATTTGATAGGAAACTGGAATCAAGTTCTTGGAGAACAAGACAGCAACACCACCACTTAAAGATGTGTTGTGGCTACAAATTGATAACCCATCAAATTCTCTTGCCCAATCAGCTTCATTTAAAGCATCACTGTGTGTTTCTTGTGCAAACAAAATGTCTATTTTTTTAATCTTGATTAGTTCATATAATTCAAACCTTTTCTTCCCTTCTCGTGCTCCATTCAAATTAAGAGAAGCAATATGAAGATCTCTCATTAAAGAGAAGAAAAGGATACACAAGAAGCAAAACTATAGAGAATCAT
>NW_025047891.1:345000-355000 GCF_018831695.1 Puntigrus tetrazona
GCTGAAGATGGGTCGTCACTGGGTCTTTCAGCAAGATAATGACCCAAAACATGTGGCCAAATCTACACAGAAATGGTTCACCACACACAGAATCAAGCTCCTCCCATGGCCATCTCAGTCCCCCGACCTCAACCCCATTGAAAACCTGTGGAGTGAGCTGAAGAGGAGAGTGCAGAGGAGAGGAGTCAGGTCACTGGATGATTTAGAGACATTGTGCAAAGAGGAATGGTCGAAGATCTCTCTTTCTGTGTTCTCTAATCTTGTGAAACATTATAGGAGAAGATTAGGTGCTGTTTTGTTGGCAAAAGGGGGTTGTACAAAGTATTAAATATCAGGGGTGCTAATAATTGTGGCACCCATGATTTGATGTAAAAGAATTATTTCTTAATGTGGGATTTTTTTTCCACTGAATAAATGCACTTGAATTAAAGGATGGAATTTCCTCTTTTTCCATTGTGGTCCTATGTTATTTAGAACAAAACTGAATTTTTAGAAGCTAAAGAACACATTTTAACCAGGGTGCCAATAATTATGGAGGGCACTGTATATATTTAAAAAAACGTAAAACTAATAAAAACAACTAAAATACTAAATTATTATATTTTAAAAAAGAAAATTTATGAAAAATTGCCGCTCACAATGGTTTCTCTATAAAGTCTTTAAAGAATTGTTAGACAAATGAAAATAAAAAGAGTTTTATATCTCAGAATTCTGACTTTTCTTCTCAGAATTGCAAGGACGAAATGAAGTTGGTAGAATTTTGTAACATTTAAATACTTTTATAAACCGGACACTTTGAACTGTTTTTTTAAAATGTTGAAATAAGATGTTATATTTTGGGTGAAAATAAAGAATATGAAATATTTAGCAATATTTTCAATTAGTTTCCTGTTCTTTTTAATGTTATCAGAACTTAAAACAACGTTTAAATAGCATTAAAAATAAAGTTAGTATAATAATGCAAGAAGCGCTTTTGTAACGTTTAGATAACGTTTTTATAACCGTGGACATTTTAAAGCAATGTTTTTATAACACTATCTGGATGCAGTAAAACAAAAAGCATGCCACTGATTGATATTGATTGTGATTTTTTTCATTCAGGTTTTGAGTGAAATACAGTATAGTGACCTGCAGCTGCTGTATCAGAGGAAGAGGAAGCCCAGTGCATTGTGGGACACGGATCATACTGCTGTCATTCAGAGGATTTAACTCGTTCTTCTTCTTTCTTATCCATGACTTCCTTTCTCTTTATATTCAGACGCTCTCTCTCTCTCTCAGGAATGAATCAGAGGTCACTGTGAGCCGTGTTTCTTCTGAGCTCCTCTTCCTCAGTTATTATCTCACCTCTGCATTCATACACACACACACACACACTCAGACACACACACACACACACACACACACACACACACACACACACACACACACACACACACACACACACACACACACACACACACACACACACACACACACACACACACACACACACACACACACACACACACACACACACACACACACACACACACACACACACACACACACACACACACGCACACACACACACACACACACACACTCAGACTCACACACACACACACACACGCGTGTCCTTGAGCCGTCTCTAAGAACTGTGTCCCTCGTGAAGGTGGAACTGTGTTAGATTAATCAGAAAATCACGACAAAGAAAACATGTTTGCAGTAAAATAATAATAATAAACATACACAATGAATAATGTTAATATTTAAATGTGTGTGTGTATATATATATAGCATTAAAAAAGACTTTTAAAAATATATTTGAATGAGAATAATATATACTAAATTTGAGCTATACTTTTATTGTTATTAATACTTAATAATTAAATTAAGCCTACATTTATATTTATTCAATAACTGTATAGTGACTGGTATATATTCCAATAAATATCAGATTTAAATACACTTTTTGAAGATCATCAAACAGAACCGTGAATCTGACTCTAGAACCCCGATCAGAGTTCTGTGTTCAGGTTCGTGTCGCTTCTTCCAGATCTCTTTGAAACGTCCCCGACTGAATGAAGGAACTTCCTCCTGATAATTAATCCCCGCCGCAGAACTCTGCTCCGTTTTGGGCTTCAGATACAATGCGGGGAGCTTTTCTCTCACAAAAGGGTTTATGAGAGTCATAATTACTGCAATAAGTCCTCGGGGAGCTGTCCTCCGCGGTTCTGAGTCTGTGAGCAATGCAGATACGGCTTTTTCATAAAGTCTCGTAACATGAGAGCACACTTTACATTAAGAGACGCATAAAGAGTCATGAACCATCTGACATATAGAGGGCACTGTACCGTAAAAACATCCTGTATTTGGATAAACCCCGCCTCCACACCTCTAAGCCCCGCCTACCGGTTCCCCACCGCTACTTGTTTAGCCCCGCCCACCGATTCTACAAGACAGCCCTGACCCGAAGTTTTTAAACTAAACGACTGCAGCGCTCGTCTACGAGAAACGCAGCCAATCACAGCAGTGGGCGTTTGCTACAATCCTCCTCGTCTATCCAAACGAAGCGTTTGATGAAGAGCGTGACGTTTAACGGCATTCAGAGGATCATGAGGAAGGGTTTGTGAAGCGCCTCGGTCGAGCTCGCTGCCAACTCGCTTTGCTAGCAAGCTGTTAGCGGTTTGCCGTCCAAGCTGTTCTGATCGTTCTCACCCTCGACATGGTGCTCCCGCAGGAACGCTTCACTGCTCGGAGCTTAACGCAGGCCTCGGGCCAGGGTGTGTTCACTGAGGTCCTGGAGCTCAGCTGCGCTAGGCCACGACTTCGGTTTGGTCGCTGCGTTGCTCGGCAACACTGAAGACAACAAGAACTGTTTCCTCCGATGATCGTTATTAATAATGTAACTATTTAATGAACTGTCTGTTCCCGTTTCCACCGAGAAGGAGATATTAAAGACGTTTCTGGCTCTTTGATGATGAGCATCTGTTCTCGTTTCTGACCTGAATGAATTCAATACGGATCAAAACAAGTGTTTATCGAGCAACGCATGTACACAGGAAGCAAAAAAAACAAGAAAGGCAGTGTCTTTAAAAACCTGCTGAAAAACAAACAGCAGAAGCCCCCGCAGTATTTCTAATGGTTATAATGGGAATTGTAATGGTTCCTCGAGGGTCCTGCTGTTGGTATGCATGCTAACATCACTAAATCCTGGAGGAAAACAGCCCGAAACACACTGTCTTTATGACAGGGATGCCAGGTCTTTGCAACAAAACGTGCCTCTGAAGGCCGATCAAAAATAGAACTCAACATATGCTCACTTCCGCACCTAAAATATACTCTTTACAGTCACTGCTGGGCACATTTCAGTACAATTAGTTTTGCTATTCTGTCACTCCCAAGTTTGTTAGTTTTTACTTAAAACAAGCAAAAATATCAATCTTTTTTAGTGTGGTTTTTATTTTTCTGACCCCACTGTCCGGAAAACAAAACATCTTGTCGAGTGAATGCCTCCTGATTCAAGACTTTGGAGTTATTTATACTAGAAAAGACAAAGCTAGTGAAGATTTCTCAGTGCAGTTGGTAGTTAATAATAGTATTTGTAACAAAATCCATAAGAACTTGTTGTTTTTTTCTGGAAAATCAATGGAAGTCCATTTTTTGCCATGGAATAGAAACCCTAAAAGAAGGTAATTGCTAAATCTTCTCTCACAGTCCATCTCTCCCTGTTATGAGTTTATTACTATGTTTCTGCTGCAATACAAGAAACAAGAGAGATATTGAGCAGATCAGTGATCTCTATTTTTTCGGTCACTTTGATGTTGGCTTTCTCGATATATATTTTTCCTCATCTGAACCATCTACTCAATCTTCCCTGCCGCTGAAACACGGTTTAATGCCCATCTAATTAAGTCAGCTCTTAATTGGTGAGTTATGGCCGCTGGCTGAAAGGGAAGGAGCCGGAGCTCGTCTGTTCTCAGATCTCGGCGGCGCAGGTGTGCGATCAGAGCGCCGTCGATGGGGTTTTTTGGTGTTAAATGAATCATTTCCTCCAGAGAACTAAAGCCTCAGACGTCCACACATGAGATGCTGGCATCTGGAGGAGCCCTCGGCTGTCGGAGACGAGATCTAGACAGCGTTTCGGCTCAAATCTAATCCAGCGTCTTATGTCCTTCACGGAGGCCACGCATTAGAAAGCTGGGAGAAATGTTGATTATAAAAGTACTCGTGCTGTAAAAATGGGCTGCTTTACTCAGTGTGTCTGTAATCTCGTGCATCTGGAGTAAGGTTGTTGATTTATTGCAGTGTGTGGCGTCTGCAGTCTTTCTGCTGCGCTTGCTCTCATTACAGCTTGTGAATAGATTGAGCAGGGGGCTAACGAGAGCTTCGTTAACGGACAGACGCGCTGACAACGGTGTGTGTGTGTGTGTGTGTGTGTGTGTCATTAGTGTCCTGTTACCATGGCGTCTGCATCACTGTCATCACACCGAGAAACCGTGAGAAGAAGAGCAGGACAGCGAAGAAGTCGAACGAAATCCCACGGGAACGAAAATCTCACCACAGATCTCGTTAATATCTCAGTTGTTTCTACAAGTCGGCGCGGCCATTACAAACCAATCAAACGGAGACCGCCGCGGAGGTCTCAAACACTTTTTCTAAGCCGATACTCTGCATTAATTCTCAGATGTAGGACGACTACTGACTCATCGGTCCCCGTTTGATCTCGTCTCAATTCGTTTGAGACAAAGCTGACGCTTAAAGCAAACGAAATGCCTGAGCTATAAAAGAAAACGAGTGACTCTGTGAATCAGTGTTTGTGAACAAAACAGTTGTGAATAATTCATAAAGACATTCAGTTGTATTGTTCCCAAATGAATCAGCGTAGCTGGCTCATTCATTAGGTCATTTGTATCACTGCTAAATGAATCAGTGTAGATCAATGAATCGGTTGAATAAATAATTCAATAACTCATTCGTGAAGTCACTTGTTTTGCTCCCAAATGAATCAATGTAGCCGAATGAGTCTGTTAAATGAACGATTCAGTGACTCATCTATGAAAAGTCTTTGCATTGTTCCAAAATGAATCAGTCGCTCACAAAAAAAAATAATTTGTATAATTCCTAAATGAATCAATACAGCTAAACTGATGATTATTTGATTCAATGACTCATCCGTAAAGATCCTAAATGAATCAGTGTAGCTGAATAAATTGGTAGAATGACTCATTTATAAATGAAATCTATATATGATTCATTGAATCAGTCATAAATGTTTGTCGTCAATTACCAGTCAAATAAAGTGACCTGCAGAAAGAGTCGCTGCAAGATCCTTCTACTAATGTTTAACACACATATAGGGGTGTGTGTGTGTGTGTGTGTGTTATCCCGTTCAGTTGGTCCATAACACCCTCTCTGCCTTTTTCCATAATTATGGTAATGCCACAGATGGTGAGCGTCTCAGACAGTCAGTTTCTCTGTTTACAGCAGCATTCGTGTGTGTGTGTGTGTGTGTGTGTTTGCAGTAATGTGAGTGACAAACTTCATCATCTGCATCTTCACACTGTCAATCCCTCAGGGACCTCCTGCAGATCAGTGTGTGTGTGTGTGTGTGTGTGTGTGTTTGAGCCCCTCTAGACGCAGATCGTTTTAGCTTTACCTCAATCTCACTCACTATATCCAGAACCCTGGAGAAACCCTTCCGCCTCTGTGTGTGTGTGTGTGTGTGTGTGTGTGTGTGAGTGTGTGTGTGTGTGTGTGTGTGATCTCAGTGAATCAAAGGCTTCTTTCAGTCTCTGGGTGTAAGACACCGAACACGTCCTCATCACGCTGCTGCGGGACAAACCTTGAGATGATTGAGTTTAGTGATCCGAGGAATCATGCGCAAATGTCGAGGTCATGTTTTACTTCAAAATTCAAAGGAAATCAGGAAAATAAAGCTTCCTTATGCCTTTTTATTGCATCAACATCAACAGAAAGGCATTCATGGCTGACAAAGGAAGTACATTTTCACATGCATTCCAGTAAATGAGGATGATATTTTCTTATAATTCTGCTGTGACAGAAAATATAGAGTGTAAAATATAATGTTTTTGATTTTTCATGTCTGAGTACAAGTAAAGGAAACGACGCATAAAAAGTAATAAAAATGTAAAAACGATGTTACTGCAAAAACAACGCAGATTCACGGATTAAACAACAAATCTCTTATAGATTTATATCTTTATACATACAGTATTTATAATGAGATTTGCAAAACATAATAATCTTCCCAAAAACGAATCTTATGACAAACATATTTCTTATATAATTAATTGACATAACTATATATATATATAACTATACACACACACATATATACACATACAAACGGTTTAATTACTATTTTTCTTATTAGTATAATGCTGTGTTTTTTTAAAAAAACTAAATAGTAACAATAATGTTAAAACAAAAAATATTTCTTCTTTATGCTAATGATTAGATCTTATCTCACAAAAATAAACTTTTCTACTTAATTTCATGCTTAATTTATTGTGACAGTTCTGTGTAAATTTCTGAGTGTGTGTGTGTGTGTGTGACATACAAATAACACGAGAAAGATGTGTGTTTGTTACAAACAGCAGGAGAGAAGCTCATCTTCAACCTTAGATGTCATTTGTTCTGAACACTTTTGCTGAACTAATGATGAACTAAAAGTGCTTTAAGTACCTATATAATGAGCTAAACTGAGAGCTTTGGGAACCAAGAGAAGTGCTACATGAAGGCAACGCGTTCTTCTTATGTTGTTATTGTTTTACTAAACAGTTTTGGGAAGTTTATTAATTATGGAAGGCAGGCTTATAAACGACACAGAACACAAAGCACTGAAGCGGAGAGTTAGGGCTCAGTGGAGGAAATAAAAGTACATTTTGAGAAGGCCTTTAAAGATGTGCATCTGTGAATGAAGACCACAGACGCAGTGCATGCGCTTCAAACACAACTCATAATTAATACACAGCGTGTTCTCAAAACCCCGCGTGACGTCATCGTGACATCACGCGACATAAAAACAAACCCGTGAAATAGATCGCAGCGTCACGTGACGACGAATAAAGGAAGACGAGGAGGAAGAAGTCTCTGTCCGTGGTGCTGAATACCAGCGCGTTAAAGCCCGACTACTTGTTGGCCCTCGCGTTCAGTCTGACGCGCCGCGCGTGACGCGCCCCCGCCCCCCCCCCCCGCGCACGGACTCCGTCTCCGCGGTTCTCCGTTAGATCCGGTGCAGTGCAGCAACTATCGCGGATTCTCACACGGAGCCGTGGAGCGGAGAGACGCGCGCGGACCGCCGACGGTCATGCCGTGATGCTGTGACGCGCGCGGACGCGTCCCCGTGTTCGTGAAGACGAGGATGATGATGATGAGGAGGATGATGATGATGGTGGTGGTGGTGTTACCGGGGCTCGTGATCAGACTGACGGTGCTGATGTTCGTCGCCGGTTCGAGCGGGATGCCGCACGTGCTGAGATTCGGTGAGAGATGATCGATTATTTATTTGATTGATTCACTGACTCTGATTCATTCATGTGTGTGTGTGTGTGTGTGTGTGTGATGCATCACTCTGTGTGTGTGTGAGATCAGGCCTGGCGGAATCACATCTGTGAAGTGATCGATAATCAGCTGTGATGTGCTCAAACACGGCTCCAAAAGCGTCAAAACAGCACAGTTACTAGAAACACACGGATGCTTTGTCCATCCTGACATCCGCTGCGAGTCACTTCCACATCCCTGACTTTTACCTACATCTACCTATCTATCTATCTATCTATCTATTCCTGAACATGCATGCAGTGTTTTGGTTCTGACCCATGCACATACATCCACACGTTTACTGCAAGGAGGAAAGTGTGCGAATTAATCTATGCAGCAAAACTATTTATACCATTACTTTAAAAAGTTACATCATCAGACACTACCTTTAAAATTAAATAAATGTAAATGTAAATTTATTGGTTACAGATATGTAAAAATATATGAAAATATTTAAAATGTAATAATTAGAAATTAAATAAGCATTTAAATAAATGTAAAGAAAAATTAAAAAGCATACATTTGCATTTAAAATGAATGTTAAATGTAAGATTTAAATCTGAATTAAATGCAATAACTACAAAACAAACAGGATAAGTATAGTATTTTCTTAAATTATTTACAATATTAAACTTAAATTAAATGGAAACTATAGCTAATGGCACAAACACAGACAAGAAACACTGCTCTTTAATCCAACTGTTGTAAGAAGAAGAGTGTATTTTCAATGTAACACACACACACACACACACACACACACACACACACACAGAGAGAGAGAGTATATGAGTAAATATAACACTGCTCATTAAGTGAAGGAGATTTTAAACTATGACTGTATTTTCACTCTTGCACAAAACATTGTGTGTGTGTGTGTGTGTGTCCAGAAGTAAACACACGGTGTGTGTGTGTGTGTGTGACGTCTGAGAGGCGTGTGGTCAGCGGAGGTCAGTGATGAATCGCTGCGTTTATGAAGTCTGCGTGATCTCGCTCTAAACACGGCGCTGGCTCGTCTTCATCAGCCTTCAGCGTCACAGGGCTTCATTAGCGCGCGTGTGTGTGTGTGTGTGTGTGTGTGTGTGTGTTTAAGAGTCGGCGCGCGTCCGCTCTGCTATGAGCCTCTATGGACGAAAGAAGAGCATCTTTGTTCATCATCAGATCCTGGTTTACAGTCAGCATCAGACGAATGAACACCGCTCGCTTTATTATCTGCATTTATTTAAACACGTATTTCAGTTTTTGCATCTGAATTTAATAATAAATGATGAGAAACTAAACATGCATTTAAATCAGTGTGAAAATACGAACAATTACATTTCATTTAAAAAACAAATATAGGGTTTAAATTTCTATGAAAGAACAGAACGGCGTGTTTAATTCGGTGTCTGGTCGTTCAGAGAGTTCAGATCCACTAATGAGTCTCTTAACTGATGCTTTATGATTCTTGAAGGTGTCTCAAGGAGTTATGAATCACACCTGCACCGTGTTTGAATCTGAAGAGAGTTTGTGATCATTCTGCCAGACGTTGACCTAAAAGAGTCATTATGTGTTCAGAACAACGATTCAGTGATTCATTCTCTCAGCTCTCACAGATTTAGACTAAAGGTGTTCCTGTCAATCATATTAGCAGGTATATGCATATTTATTAATGTAGTTGAGTTCAAATCATTTGAACCTTTTTCAGCTTTATTCCACCTAATAAATGTACTGCTTCAACTTTTTACTAACTCTATTTTTTCACTTAATACTTTATTTCAGTTTTCCTTTAATCAACTAAAATGTTCAAAAAAGATCTTCTTCCATGGCATTTTTGTCTTGTTTTCTAGAATAAATATGCAACTATTCTTGAATCAAGATGCATTTCTTTAAAAAGGGAATTCACATTTTTAGTTTCGTTTCAAAACGTTGTTAAGTTTTTGCTTAAAAGAAGTGAACATGTTTTTCATTTAACGGCTACACAAGATTCGTTTTCTTGCCGCATCGATAGAGCATTTAGCTTCTCTTAAGAAAAAAACTAAAAACTTTAGTCATTTCACATTTCAACAATGTCAGATATTTATAGTAAGAGCGTGATTTTTTCAGTGCAGTTTTAGTTTTACTTGACATTTCTTGAGGATTTGTGTAATGAGATCTTACCAAAAAAGTGTGACTTTTTACAGTGTTTCGATGTTTTTTACTTTATTTCGTTTAGAGACGACTGGAATAACCTGATTTTCAGCACGATCCATCCTATTTATATACAGATGCATGCAAATAATTCCAGTATTTGATATGATTTAGGTAGGACTAAGATGCTTCAGCAAGCCTGGCACTGGTCTTTTAGCACACGCGTTCAGTAAACAACCTTTTAGACGTAATATTCACTTAGTTTTCCTTTCAATGTCACAAATGAAAATCGTTTCGATCAAAGCCACAGCAGAACGTTTGTGTCTCTGAGCAACACAGCAGTGTTTCC